>NW_019155613.1:534-5128 GCF_002288905.1 Enhydra lutris kenyoni | reverse complement strand
GGCAGCTTTTTGACTCCAGAATTCCCAAGGTGGAGGGCCTGCTGGCAGAGCTTGTGAGGATCGAAATCTGAAAACACAAGCTATGGTTATGTTCAGTGCCGAGGGCATGACACTTCCAATGTGCAGCAGCTGTTTCAAGATCTCCAGCACCTGAGGATGGGCGAGGGTGAGATGTCTGTTCACACTGGAATTTGTGTCCATGATGGCCAACGAATGCTCGGGTGGCCTCAAGAAGCCTTGGAGGCTTACCAAGATGGAGCTTGTGAGCTGCTCCAAACCACAAGGAGTCCTTCTGCGGGACAGGGGAGGTCAGCTTAGAGGTCTCCCACATGGAAAGATTCGACAGCAGAGCTCTCCGAATGGATGCCTGGAAACCCCACCTCACGTTACCATAGCAGCCAAGGAACAGGGCAGCTTTGATCCGCTGCCTCTGGTTCGAAGTTCCAAGGGATCTGAGTTGACAGAGGTTCTCATTCTGACGGGTCCCAATGCTGCATGTTGTCCAGGGAGACCTTAAATGTGGCTGTGGCTCTGGGGCCATGCAGCAATCTCCTAGGCTGAGGGTTGGTCCCCGTTCTCAAGAGCAAGGTTTCCTTCTCGAGACCAGAGGGATTCTATTGTATGGCTAGGGGCCACACGTTGGGCCATAAGTTGGTTTTCCAGAACAAGCCTGAGGGACAGAGGCCTGAAAACCTAAGCTAGGTATTGGATGAGGTTCTAGGGGCATGTCAGGTTCAATCTTCAGACTCAGGTCCATTGACGTGCGTTTCTTCCTGCAGGTAGGTGCTGAAGGTGTGTCAGTCAGACTGCGCATTTTTACCAGAGCCGCCTAGGAAATTGGTGTGGGTTCAGGTGCCTTGAAGCTTTCTCCCATTCTGGAAGGTTTGGGCAACTGAGATGTGTAGAGTTCCCTCGGGAGAGCAGGCCCAGGGATGCTGTTTGGATCTGGAGGTCCCATGCTGGAGGGCATGTGGTCACGGCTTTGGGAAACAAGCCTTCAGACAGCAACTCGGTGAAGAATTAGGAGCGAAGATATGGCAGGCCCGATGTTCAGACCCTGAAAGCAGCTCCTCAGGATTTGAAATTCGGATGCCTGGGAACAGTAGCAGAGGCTTTTCTGTCTGGACTCTATATCTAGGATGGCCTCGGAATGAGAGGGTTGCTACATGGGTCCATGGGAGGTTCTTCCACTCTAAGGTTTTACCCTGGCTCCCAAGAGATTGCTCTCTTTCTGGGGAAGGGAAGAGTGCTGTTTTCCACATCAGGGGTCCCGCCCAAACAAGGATTCCAGAGTGGGGTTGTGGGTCACATGGCCTGGACAACCCCACCAAGAGTTCGGATTTGGGCCAAGAGGCACGAGAGGCCTGCTCTCTGGCTTCCTGGTCCAGCCCCCAACAGGGTGTGCTTTAAAGGGTCTCAGGCTGAGGGTCACAAGGCCTGCTTGTGCCCAGCTGCCCCTCCTGAGTGGGTGTGATCTCATGGGCCATGTAGCTGGCTCCCACCCTAGAGTAGTACAACCATCTCAACATCCACATTCCTGCCATGAGGAAGGAGGAGTACTCTGCTGGGATTCAGGTTCCCCCATAGGCAGGGATTTGCGCTACCTTCTGGGGTCAGATACCTGCATACCCAGGGTCGCAGGAGATGACGGTCTTGACCAAGACAGAGCCCACCTGCAGGATATGGGTCGCGCTATGTGGCTGGCTGACAGGAGGCCGGGGCTCGGGCTGTGTCAGACAGAGCATCAGTTCACAGGGGGGCCTATGATATCAGGGTGCCCTTGAGGGCCATGCTGCTGGACCCTCATGTGGGGATTCTGGGCATACCCGTAGGGCCTTTCTTCCGTCCGGTGGGCAGGAGAAGGCAGCTTTGTTTTTCCAGAATTCCCAATATGGATGGCCTGCTGGCAAGGTGTGTGAGGATGGAAGTCTGAAAACAAAGCTATGCTTATGTTCAGTGCCGAGGCCATAACAGTTCCAATGTGCAGCGTCTGTTTCGAGATCTCAAGCACCTGAGGACGTTCGAGTGTGAGATGTCTGCTCACGCTGGAATTTGTTCCATGATGGACCACGAATGCTTGTGCGGCCTCAAGAAGCCTTGGCGGCTTTCCGATGCTGGAGCTTGTGAGCTGCTCCAAACAGAAAGGTGTCCTTCAGCGGGACAGGGGAAGTCCAGTTAGAGGGCTCCAGGGTCCCCATATGGAAAGATTCGATAGCAGAGCTCTCCGAATGGATGCCTGGAAACTCCACCTCCATTACCACTGATGCCTTGAAGCAGGGCAGCTTTGATCCAGTGGCTCTGCTTCGCAGTTCCAAGGGATCTGAGTTGACCGAGGTTCTCAGTCTGACGGGTCACAATGCTGCTTGGTGTCCAGGGAGACCTTCGAATGTGGCGGTAGCTGTGGGGCCATGCAGGAACCTCCTAGACTGTGGGTGCGACCTCGTTCCCAAGAGCAAAGTTTCCCTCCCGGGACCAGAGGGGTTATCTGTATGGCTCAGGGACCACACGTTGGGCCATATGTTGGTTTTCCAGAACAGGCCAGAGGGACAGAGGCCTGAAAACCTAAGCTAGGTTTTGGATGAGGTCATAGAGGCATGTCAGGTTGAATCTTCGGATTTAGGCCCATTGACGTGCGTGTCTTCCTGGCGGTAGGTGCTGACGGTGTCTCATACTGCGCCTTTTTTCCAGAGCAGCCTCTGAAATTGGGGTGGATTCAGGTGCCTTGCAGGTGTCTCCCAATTGGATGGTTTGGGCAACGTAGAAGGGCAGAGTTTCCTCGGGAGAGCACACCCAGTGATGCGGTGTGGTTCTGGGGGTCACATCCTGGGGCATGTGGTCAAGGCTTTGGAAACGAAGTCTCCAGACAGCAACTCGGAGAAGAATAAGGGGTGAGGTTATGGCAGGCCCGATGTGCAGACCCTGAAAGCAGCTCCTCAGGATTTGAAATTCGGGTGCCTGGGAGGCAGTAGCAGAGGCTTTTCTCTCTGGACTGTATAACTAGGATGGTCTCAGAATGGACGGGTGAGCACATGGGTCCATGGGTTATTCTCCCTTCCTGGGGATTTTGCCAGAATCCCAAGAGTTTCTTGTTTTTCGGGGGAAGGGAAGAGTGCTCTTTTCCATCTCAGGGGTCCTGCCCAAACAGGGATTCCAGAGACGGGTTGTGGGTCACGTGGCCTGGACAACCCCACCAAGGGTTAGGATTTGGGTCTCGGGGCACAATAGGTTCTCTCTGTGGGATCCTGGTCCAGCCCCGACAGGCTGTGCTTGAAAGGGGTCTCAGGCTAAGAGTCACAAAGCCTGTTGTGCCCAGTTGCCCCTCCTGAGTGGGCGTGGTCTCATGGGCCATGCAGGTGGCTCCCACTCTGAAAGTAGTACCACCATATCAACATCCACTTTCCTGCTATAAGGAAGGAGGAGTACTCTGTTGTGCTTCAGTTAAAAACAAGGGCAGGGTTTTGCACTACCTTCTTGGGTCAGATACCTGCATGCCCAGGTTGGATGGAAATAACGGGCTCGGGGCAAGTTTGTTCCCACCTGTAGGATATGGGTCCCCCTATCTGGCTGGCCTACAGGATTCGGTCTCGGGCTATGTTACACAGAGCATTAGTTCACAGGGCGACCTAAGATATCAGGGTGCCCTTGAGGGCCGTGTGGTTGGACGCTCATTTGTGGTTTTGGGCAGACCTGTAGGACATTTCTTCTTTCTGTTGGCCAGGTAGAAGGCAGCTTTGTGACTCCAGAATTTCCAAGGTCGAGGGCCTGCTAGCAACGCTTGTGAGGATCGAAATCTGAAAACACAAGCTATGGTTATGTTCAGTGCCGAGGGCATGACAGTTCCAATATGCATCAGCTGTTTCAGGATCTCCAGCGCCTGAGGATGAGCGAGGGTGAGATGTCTGCTCACACTGGAATTTGTGTCCATGATGGCCAACGAATGCTCCGGTGCCCTCAAGAATCCTTGGAGGCATATCCAAGCTGGAGCTTGTGAGCTGCTCCAAACCACAAGGTGTCCTTCTGCGGGACAGGGGAAGTCAGCTAGAGGTCTCCCGCAGGGAAAGATTCGACAGCAGAGCTCTCCGAATGGATGCCTGGAAACCCCACCTCGCGTTACCACAAAAGCCAAGGAACAGGGCAGCTTTGATCCGCTGCCTCTGGTTCGCAGTTCCAAGGGATCTGAGTTGACAGAGGTTCTCAGTCTGACGGGTTATAATGCTACTTGGTGTCCAGGGAGACCGTAGAACGTGGCGGAAGCTCTGGGCCCTTGCAGGAACCTCCTAGCCTGTGGGTGGGACCCCGTTCGCAAGAGGAAAGTTTCCTTCTCGGGACAAGAGGGGTTCTACTGTATGGCGCAGGGACCACACGTTGGGCCATATGTTGGTTTTCCAGAACAGGCCTGAGGGACAGAGGCCTGAAAACCTAAGCTAGGTATTGGATGAGGTTCTAGGGGCATGTCAGGTTCAATCTTCAGACTCAGGTCCATTGACGTGCGTTTCTTCCTGTAGGTAGATGCTGAAGGTTTGAGTGTCAGACTGCGCATTTTTACCAGAGCAGCCTATGAATTTGGTGTGGGTTCAGGTGCCTTGAAGTTTTC
>NW_019155613.1:0-434 GCF_002288905.1 Enhydra lutris kenyoni | reverse complement strand
AGGTTTTCAGGCCTCTGTCCCTCAGGCCTGTTCTGGAAAACCTAAGCTAGGTATTGGATGAGGTTCTAGGGGCATGTCAGGTTCAATCTTCAGACTCAGGTCCATTGACGTGCGTTTCTTCCTGTAGGTAGATGCTGAAGGTTTGAGTGTCAGACTGCGCATTTTTACCAGAGCAGCCTATGAATTTGGTGTGGGTTCAGGTGCCTTGAAGTTTTCTCCCATTCGGAAGGTTTGGGCAACTGAGATGTGCAGAGTTCCCTCGGAAGAGCAGGCCCAGTGATGCTGTTTGGTTCTGGAGGTGCCATCCAGGAGGGCATGTGGTCACGGCTTTGGGAACCAAATCTTCAGACAGCAACTCGTGATAGACTAAGGAGCGACGTTATGGCAGGCCCGATGTGCAGACCCTGAAAGCAGCTCCTCCGGATTTGAAATTC
>NW_019155612.1:0-5129 GCF_002288905.1 Enhydra lutris kenyoni | reverse complement strand
TAGGGAAACTTTTTCTTAAGTTATCTGTAACTTACAGAGATAAAAATATAGTCATTTGTAAACAAATCAAGGTATTCAACTCTTTCTCTCTATCTGAACCCTCTGAAACCAAAAGGTCTCAGCAAGTATTCTTTCTTCCATGGCAATCAGTCATTTGCATAAGTTCAATAAGAATCTGTTCTCCTTGTAACAGGACACCATTGGAAACACTGGTTATTTCACCATGGCTTTGACTGGAATGTCATATTTGAAAAGACTCAGATATGACTAGACAGCTTAAAGGAACTAAGGTTGACTTTATAAAACCTGGAACCATAAAGCCCTTTGGAACTGTTGGCCTGACACCTTGCTTACAGAGTTCCCAGCAGCCTCACCAGGTGAGTAAAGGATGTTACTTCCTGGCAGGTGCAGGAACCTCGGGATTCTTTGGAGGCCTCAGGAAGAGGAATTCGCCCAAATCGACAGGTATTTCAGGCATGTCTGATGGCAAGTATGTAGCTTGGCTTCTGGCCTGGAGAGGCTATCATAAGTTCAACCTAGAGATTCCTTATGAGAAGTTCCAGCAGAGCAGATTCTAAAAGATTTATATGATCCCTCACTGTTCTTGCTGAGCTTATGTAAATAATTAGGCCAAGCTTGTTAAAACTGGACTTGTTTTTCAAATAAATTAGTCCTGATTTGGCTATCTCTGAAAACGAGGGTTATTTTAGAGAGAAAAATTATGTTTTAATAACACACCTTTATGGATGTTAAATTCTAGATTTGATTGTCTTTAAATGTTTGTTTACTTAAGCTAGACAACTTGAGGTAAACTTCGGGGAAGTTGCACGATAGCTCATTTAGACAATCTTGCTTTGCCAGTCAGTCAGCCCCAGATATAGGAAACTTCAGAAAATCGAAGGATTTGAAGGGAAGAATCTGAGTTAGTGGGAATAGCAGAAAAGGTGTTTAACAACAGGGATGCACAAGAGAATGGAAAACAGACCAAAAAAACTGGTTAAGGTTTTGGCATTACATGAGGCGGGGAGGAGACAGGTAGGGGATAGTAAATGGAAAGAAAAGCCTAAGCACAGAGAAGGCAGGTGGGAAGACTTAGATTCAGATCAGTGCGCTTACTGTAAGGAAAAAGGACATTGGACCAGGGAGTGCCCTAAAAGGAAGACAGCAATGCTTGCCACCAGAGACTGAAGGGGCCATGGTTCGGAGCCCCTCCCTGAAACTCGGGTAAAAATTGAAGTGGAGGGGAAATCAGTTGATTTTTGGTGGACACAGGAGCCCAATTTTCGTCATTACTTAAACCTATGGGAAAACTATCTGGAGAGGAAGTTTGGGTACAAGGAGCAAATGGCACAGAGAGACATAAATGGACAATAGAAAGGACTTTAAATTTGGCCTCGGGAGTAGTTAAACATCGATTTTTGGTCCTCCCTAATGCCCCATATAACTTGATGGGAAGAGATCTCCTCCACAAGTTAAGAGCTGGCATTCAGTTCTCGGAAGGAGGCATGACTGTAACCTTGAGACAGCCCACTGTACAAGTGCTTATGGCAGCAGCAGATGAATACCTCCTTTACAAGCCAGTCTCAAAACCAGAGGAGACAAAGGCGGGGAGCCTTCTCCAAATCCTACAGGATGAGTTTCCCGAGGTCTGGGCAGAAGGGAAACCCCCTGGCTTGGCCAAGGAACAACCTCCAGTGGTGGTACAATTAAAGGCGACAGCTACGGCTGTTCGCATTCAGCAGTACACCTTTCCCAGGAAGCAAAGGAAGGGATCAGAAAACACATTAACTGCCTCTGAGGAGACAGGATCCTAGTTCCTTGCAAATCTCCATGGAACACACCTTTGCTGCCCATCAAAAAGGCCGAGACTGGGGAGTACCGACTCGTCCAGGACTTACGGGAAGTTAATAAATGGGTTGAAGATATCGACCCGACAGTGCCTAACCCCTATACCCTACTCTCCCTCCTGGGCCCCAGAAGAACTGTGTATACTGTCTTAGATCTCAAGGATGCATTTTTCTGTATATCTTTAGCAAGGGAATCTCAGCCCCTTTTTGCTTTTGAGTGGTCTGACCCACAGGAAGGATTCCAACGCCAGCTCACCTGGACAAGACTTCCCCAAGGATTCAAGAATTCGCCCACTATCTTCGACGAGGCCCTACATGAGGATTTGCATGAGTACAGAACCTCAACCCAGGAGCCACTCTGTTACAGTACGTTAATGGCTTGCTAGTAGCCGCTGAGGACTATGAGTCATGTTTGCGGGGGACGAGAGCTCTCTTACAGACTCTGCAGGAAAAAGGGTATCGGGTGTCAGTGAAGAAAGCACAGCTCTGTCAGAGCCACGCCACTTATCTAGGCTTTGATCTCCACGAGGGAGTGCATTCACTGTCTGAGTCCAGGAAACAGGTGATCACCCGATACCCCCGCCCCACCCGTCCCAACAAGTGAGGGAGTTTTTTGGGACGGTGGGCTACTGTAGGCTGTGGATACCACGGTTTGCGGAGATTGCCCAACCTCTCTACAAACTGACAAAAGGAGGGCTCACTATGATAGAGTGGACAGCTGATGCAGAAGGAGCATTTCGGGAATTACAAACAGCCTTACTGAGTGCCCCAGCATTGGCCATCCCAGATGTTACCAAGCCCTTCCACTTGTATGTGGGTGAAAAAGCAGGGGTGGCCAAAGGAGTTTTGACTCAGACTCTGGGGCCTTGGCAAAGGCCAGTAGCCTATCTTAGCAAGAAACTAGATCCAGTAGCAGCTGGGTATCCCCCTGTGCCTCCACATAATTGCCGACACAGCCCTCCTGGTCAAGGATGCAAGTAAATTGACTTTGGGTCAAAATCTCATCTTGACCACCACCCACGCTATTGAGGGCCTTCTCCGGACTCCACCCAACTGATGGATGACGAACGCCCGAGTGACAGGGTATCAGGCCCTCCTCCTCAACGAACCAAGAGTGACCTTCCAGCCCCCAGTGGTGCTAAATCCAGCCACACTGCTGCCAGAGGAGCTGGCTGACCATCCACACGATTGTGGGGAGGTCCTAACCCAAGTCACAGGAATAAAGCCAGATCTCAGAGACATTCCCCTCCCAGATGCCAAGATGACTCTGTTCACAGATGGGAGTAGCTACATGGTCGATGGAAAGAGGTATGTGGGGGTTGAGGTGGCTTCTCCTGAGTAGGAACTCTGGACAGCAGTCCTGCCACATGGAACTTCGGCACAAAAAGCGGAGCTGATGGCACTCACCAAGGCACTGCAGATGGCCAAAGGTAAAACCGCCAACATCTATACGGACAGCAGGTATGCCTTTGCTATTCTCCATATACATGGGGCTATTTATAAAGAAAGGGGCCTATTAACAGCAGAAGGAAAAGGAATTAAAACAAAGGAGAAATATTGGCTCTCCTCCAGGCTATTTGGGACCCAAAAGAGGTGGCTGTTATGCATTGCTCAGGACACCAAAAGGGGACTGATCTGATTTCAAAAGGAAACCAATTAGCAGATCAAGCTGCAAAGTAAGCAGCCCGAGAAACAGTGCAAGAACTGGTTACACTCTCGGCTCCAGCCCTACCAGAAAAACCAGACTATTCAGAGGAAGATTTAAAGTATTTACAAAAATGGGCTAAATTAGACTACGAAGGGGACTGGGCTAAGTAAGACTAAAGCAGGAAAAATAATTCTTCCTCGAAGACTAGGTAAGAAGTTAGTAGACCAGACACATCAGGGTACTCATTTGGGGATATGCAAACTCAAGGACCTTATAGGCAAGCAATTCCAAGTTTCTAAATTAGGGCGTATGGTTCAGGATATAGTTGATAGATGTGCTCAATGCCAGGCAGTTAGTGTGGGAGGAACTAGAATGGGAAGAGGGAAAAGAGAAAGAGGTAAGGAACCAGGAATTTATTGGGAAATAGATTTTACAGAAATGAAACCCGGAAAACATGGACACAAGTATATGTTAGTTTTTGTAGATACCTTTTCAGGCTGGGTAGAGGCTTTTTCCGCCAAACATGAGACAGCAGGAGTGGTAGCCAAAAAGCTACTAGAAGAAATAATTCCTAGGTTTGGGCTGCCTCTTGCAATTGGGTCAGACAATGGCCCTGCATTTGTGAGCTCAGTCTCACAGACATTGGCCAAGGCCATGGGGACAAATTGGAAACTACATTGTGCCTATCAGCCCCAGAGTTCTGGGCAAGTAGAGAGAATGAACCAGACTCTTAAAGAGACCTTGACAAAACTAATTCTGAAGACTGGCGGTGGATGGGTGGATCTCCTTCCTTTCACCCTCCTCAGGGCACAATGTACACCCTATTTAAACAGGGTGACCCCATTTGAAATAATGTTTGGGAAACACCCCCCTGCTCTGTCCTCGGCTACAAGAGGTTGCCCTAGCAGAAATTACTGATCAGTCTGTACTCCAGTCACTGCAGGCATTACAGTCTGTCTTAAAAAAAAAAGCCCAGGCAGGAATCCAGACTGCCCACACTGGGACAGAGACAGAGGTGGAACCACATCCTTACCAACCCGGGGACTTGGTTTGGATACGTGGCTATCAAGTGGGGAACTTGGAGCCTTGCTGGAAGGAACCATTTACTGTTATCCTGACCACCCCCACGGCAGTAAAAGTAGAAGGCATCAGGGCCTGGATTCACGTGGGTCACGTCGAATGAGCAGAGGATGAAGACGCCCCCCAGAGGTGGAAGCCTCAGCCAATGGACCCCGCTGACCATGGACTAAAGCTAAGACTCAAAAAACTATGAGTTTATTGTTACTCCTATTGTTACCTGTTTAAAGTATAAGTAGGAAATTAGATGAAGGAAATTAAGAAAAAATGGAAAAGGTTCTATGAAGCGGTAAATGGCTAACTCATCAGCCAACTGTACACTAGTGTCATTTGTACAAAAGAAAACTATAGCGATAAAAATGTTAGACTTACATGCTCAATATAACCCCTTACAACCACAGAACATAGAACTGGCTGAAAAGTCAAGGATTTGACTAATCTCCAAAGAAAAGGGGGGATTGTAAGGGCCTGGTTGGCCAGAGGGAGCCATTTTGTTGCAGTAAACTTAGATTGACCCTATGCAGTAAACTTAGATTGACCCTGCCCCTCCCAGAGGA
>NW_019155611.1:0-5130 GCF_002288905.1 Enhydra lutris kenyoni | reverse complement strand
GGGAGATCATATGGTAGTTGTCTTTCTCCGATTGACTTATTTCGCTAAGCATGATACCCTCTAGTTCCATCCGCATCGTCGCAAATGGCAAGATTTCATTTCTTTTGATGGCTGCATAGTATTCCATTGTGTATATATACCACATTTTCTTTATCCATTCATCTGTTGATGGACATCTAGGTTCTTTCCATTGTTTGGCTATTGTAGACATTGCTGCTATAAACATTCAGGTGCACGTGACCCTTCGGATCACTATGTTTGTATCTTTAGGGTAAATACCCAGTAGTGCAACTGCTGGGTCATAGGGCAGTTCTATTTTCAACATTTTGAGGAACCTCCATGCTATTTTCCAGAGTGGTTGCACCAGCTTACCATCCCAGAATCTTGTTTAAAAATGGCACTGAGCTATTGCAGATCCCAACCTGTCTAACTTACAACACCGGGGGGGAATCAAGCTCCTCTCAGTGTCATCAAAGAAGAAATACCCAGGAAGGAAAATGGAGGACTTTGGGGGAGGTTGGGAAACGATTGGCGAGATAAATGGAAGGAACAGTGGGATGGATGATTGGCAGCTGCGGGAGACTCCACCTCCGTCTGCCTTGACACCTGCTCCTCTCCAGTGGGGGCAGTGAGGAAGGTGGGAAGGGGGAAATGAAGGGGATTTCAAAGCATTTCCACTTGTCCACAGACCATGCTCGCTTCTGTGTCTGTATTAGACCTCAGCAACATTAACATGCGTCCACCCAGCTATGGTTGATATGGTTATGCCTTTCTGTGCTGTAGTAATCAGTCAGGAAGTGTATGACCTGGGTGCAGGAGCAGTGGGGGAAGGGTGAATATCACAATATTTATGGTGCAAGGCAACCAACAGTACAAGACCCTATTTCAATAGATGAGCCTCTGTGAGGTCCTTTGATAATTTAAAAGCAATTGATTTTTGGAATAAATGGATGGGAAATACAAATAATGAGCAACTACAAGGACCAGAAAAGTCACAGCAAAATTTTCAAATGGAAATTGATTCAGGAAAAGAAAGGAGGGAGTCTTTAAGGCAAAAAAAGGCTGCTAGGAGTTACTTTTCCCAGACAGAGTGCCTGGGGAAAATGATTTCCTTTCAGGAGGAACTCAGTGGCTTCAAACCTAGAGGGATCCTAGCTCAGATTCTTGAATTGGTCATTTGCACATAAAACTAAAGAATTAGCCACAAAATAAAACACCCAAGGACCCCAGCTTCAACGGAGTTACACAAGCATGCACTAGAGGTTCACCAAAGTTGAGCACTATTCCGAGAGGAGCATTCCAAACACCGCCCATCTGCATCCACTTTCTTGCACTACTATTAACAGACTCATGTTCCAGTTGCTGAAAAGAATATAAGGTATAAGAGACCTATAGAAGAGGACCTGTAAAATATGCGTAGGTGGGGAATGGGAGGTGAAATTTCTGTTATTCTTTTGGAAGCTGCCATATACATGACATTACAAAGAACAATAATTATTTTCCCAAAAGACGTTTTCATATGCATGAAATAGGTTATGCAAATTATGAAGCATGCATAGTGTACCTACGTGCTCTGTCACTGTGTAGACCTCAAAAACTCCAGTTTCTGCTCTTCTACGTGGACAATACATGAAGGGTTGAAATAACTTGGAGAAAAGGGACTCAACTTTTATTAACATTCCCTTTGTCCTTTTGCAACTTGACTGTCTGGATTCTCAGTTAAGTATTCTCTCTTCTCAGGCACAGAACTGACTGGGGAAAACAGGAGACCAGGAAGAACGAAAGGGAAAGGGGAAGGAGCACTGGGTCAGAGAGAAAAACCACCATGAAGACCAGAGTTTAATGGGACCACAGAGGTAATTTCATTCAACCAAAAATTTTAAGTATGAGAATCCTGTGGTGAGAAAAGTCGTGTCGTTTACCCAGGGTCCTACCTGTTTCACGGTGAGTGAAATGACTCTTGACCTTCATCCAAAGCTTCTACTACTTCATCTTTAGCTCTGACACTCAGGGTTGGAAACTTATTTTTGCTAATTTTCTTTGTAATTTTTTTTCAGAGACTTTCTGCCCACTGATATTGCATGCGATGGATTTGCAGAATCAGACCACAGTGACTGAATTCATCCTGACTGCCTTCCCTATGATCCCAAAGCTTCAGATCTCCCTCTTTGTGGTCCTCCTGTTTACTTACATGCTAACTCTAATGGGAAATACTGTCATCATTTCCTTAATCTGGGCTGATAATCGCCTCCAAACCCCAATGTACTTCTTCCTCAGTAATTTGTCTTTTTTGGACATTTCATACACTACCTCAGTTACCCCAAAGCTGTTAGCCTGTCTCCTAGAGGACAAGAAGACCATATCTTTTGCGGGCTGCATCACCCAAATATATTTCTTTTTTTTCTTGGGGACAGTGGAGTTTATCCTCCTGGTGGTGATGTCCTTTGACCGCTATGTGGCCATCTGTAACCCCCTGCGCTATACTATCATCATGAACAGCAGGGTCTGCCTCCTGCTGGTTCTAGGCTGCTGGGTAGGAGCCTTCTTTTCAGTACTGTGTCCAATAATTGTCGTGTCTGGATTGCCTTACTGTTATGGAGAAATTAGTCATTTCTTCTGTGACATTGCCCCCCTACTACAGGCAGCCTGTATAGACACTCATTTCATTGAGATGATGAGTTTCCTCTTATCCTCCTTTGTCCTTCTGACCTCGCTGATTATCACCATTGTGTCCTACACCTACATCATCTCTACCATCCTGCGCATCCCCTCAGCCCAAGGCCGTCGGAAGGCCTTTTCCACCTGTGCTTCTCACATCACAGTTGTGTCCATTGCCTATGGGAGCAACATCTTCATGTATGTGAGACCCAGCCAGAGCCACTCACTAGAATTTGACAAGGTGACAGCCGTCATGACCATAATGGTGACCCCTCTTCTGAACCCCTTCATTTATAGCCTGAGGAATGAAAAAGTAAAAGAAGTTTTGAGAGACGCAGTCCACAAAATTATGTCCTTATGGCACAAGAGAACTTGAACCTTATTGCACAGGACAGCTTGAAAGTTTGTGTGCTAATAATGACTATATTTGGCACTTGGACTCCAGGTGGAGGAAAGCATGCTTGAAGACAATAAAGTCAAAGATTTGTGGGAACACATGAAGAGGCTTCTTGCCACATCAGAAACAAGGTATTACAGTCAACGTCCAGAGCAGGCAATTCAAGCATAGAGAAAATAATGTGTTTTGGAAGGCAGCTATGCTCACCACTATACCACCAACGCAAATAATGTGTTTTGAACCCTATTATTGTACTGTCTCACACACAGATTATCATGAATTAATGAAAAATACTTAACTGAACTCAGAAAACCTGATTTGTAAGCCTGGGTGTATTGCTTTTTGTCACATGACACTTATACTATCTGAACTCTTTTTTTTCTTATTGGTACAGTAGGAAATACCTCACAGTTTCCTCCCCTCTCTTTTTCTTTTATGGTCTTAATCTAGATGACCTAAGAAAGGGAACCACAGATAATTGGAAGTTAATGCTTTCTCTAGGTATTAGGATGATGCAAGATCGTTGGCTTCATCCCTGACAGCTAAATACTGTAGAAAATAGTAGTAATAATAATAACAACAAAAACAAGGAAGAGCAGTAACCTATCCCAGCGTTTGTACAGTGTGCTTAAATTTGAGCTTATATGTTGATACACATGGAGTTTATAAGAATATAGATTTTAAATCACCTGAGTTCAAAATCCGAATTCCCGGAAGGAGGATCTGATTGGTGCAACTGACGAGAGATGTCCTCTCCTGATTCATTTCTTTGTAAGAGGAAAGATTGGCAAGGAGTTAAGTTGCCCTCTGTCCTTACCACCATGGAACCCGTGCTATGGGATGGGTACTCTGAACGACATGATAAAAACAGGAACAACACCATAGGCATTCCTAAGAGCAAACAAATTATGGCTAGTGTGGTCATTAACCTTCTAGCTACATGGACGATGACTGAGACCCTAAACTGGCATGGAATCTCTCACCGACAAGCAGATAGAGAAAGTGCTACCTTAGGAATGGACTCAGAATACTATGGAAGAACCCAGTGTGTCATAAGGTATTGTAACGAACAAATGTTTCCAGATCGAAAGAACATAGAACAATGTCACCAGGGCTGAAGCAGTCATATAAGGATCTGGTCTGTACTCATTATCAGACACTCCATAAGTTAAGATTTGGAAAGTTACCATATCAGTTCCTATTGCTGCCATAACAAATTTGGCAGCTGATAACGACTCAGTTTTATCATCTGACCTTTCTGGAGGTCACATGTCCAAAATCTGTTTCCTACTCATCTGAGTTGTTGACAGAATTCCCTTCCTTGGAGATGTGGGCCCAAGGTCCTGCTTTCTTGCTGCTATCAGCCAAGGGCCATTTCCAGTTTCTAGAAGGTACTTCAGCTCTTGGCTCATCGTCCCCCTTCCTTCACCTTCAAAGCCAACAATCGTGGGGCGAGTATCTCACAAGTTTCAAACCTCTCTTCTTTCCCTCTCTTTCCAACTTGGCTGACAACGTTCTCCTCTTCTAAGGACTCACTTGATTGGATTAGGCCCACCCCAATATCCAGGATATTATCATGGACTCAAGGTCCTTTTCCTGAATTACATTTGCAAAGTCCCCTCTGCGAAGTCAAGTAACATATTCACAGATTCTGGGGGATTAGGACATGAATATCTTCAGGTGCCATTACTCTGCTTGTCAGCATTGGGTTGCTAGAGGTAATGATCCAAGAAAGAAAAAATAAAGAACAGAGCACAATAGGATTATTTTGAGCCAACACTCATTCCTAAACTCCAAGTTTCATCACTTAAAGCAGAAGAGTTTACAAATCCCGGAATGTGAAAGACTAGTGATAAGCAGCAACATAGGAAATACATGTATGAACTAGCTACATGTGTTTTTATCTAAATCATTGTGAGGTAACGATGCATATAACTGTCGCTTTGTGCTGATTTACTGTTTTCATGAGTGCCCACATCACTCAGAAACTCTGATCTGGTATCACGAACACAGAAAAGAAAACAAATAAGAGAATTTAAACACAATTTTGGTACCCAAAATTATACCTGGCCCCA
>NW_019155610.1:0-5137 GCF_002288905.1 Enhydra lutris kenyoni | reverse complement strand
CTCCTCCTTCCTCATGGCAGGAATGTGGATGTTGAGATGTTGTACTATCTAGAGTGGGAGCCAGCTACATGGCCTATGAAACCACGCCCACTCAGGAGGGGCAGCTGGGCACAAGCAGGCCATGTGACCCTCAGCCTGAGACCCCTTTAAAGCACATCCTGTTGAGGGCTGGACCATGAAGCCAGTGAGCAGGCCTCTCGTGCCTCTTGGCCCAAATCCTAACCCTTGGTGGGGTTGTCCAAGCCACGTGACCCACAACCCCACTCTGGAATCCTTGAATGGGCGGGACCCCTGATGTGGAAAACAGCACTTTTCTATTCCCCCAGAAAGACAGCAATCTTGGGAGCCGGGGAAATACCCCAGATAGGAAGAACCTCCCAAGGACCCATGTAGCAACCCTATCATTCCGAGACCATCCTAGATATAGAGTCCAGACAGAAAAGCTTCTGCTTCTGCCCCCAGGCATCCGAATTTCAAATCCTGAGCAGCTGCTTTCAGGGTCTGCACATCGGGCCTGCCATAACTTCGCTCCTAATTTTTCCCCGAGTTGGTGTCTGAAGACTTGGTTCCCAAAGCCGTGACCACATGCCCTCCAGGATGGGACCTCGAGAACCAAACAGCATCACTGGGCCTGCTCTCCAGAGGGAACTCTGCACATCTCAGTTGCCCAAACCTTCCAGAATGGTAGAAACCTTCAAGGCACCTGCATGCACACCAATTTCATAGTCTGCTCTGGAAAAAAATGCGCAGTCTGACTGACACACCTTCAGCACCTACCTGCAGGAAGAAAGGCACGTCAATGGACCTGAGTCTGAAGATTGAACCTGACATGCCCCTAGAACCTCATCCAATACCTAGCTTATGTTTCCAGGCCTCTGTCCCTCAGGCCTGTTCTGGAAAACCAACTTATGGCCCAACGTGGGCCCCTACCATATATTAGAATCCCTCTGGTCTTGAGAAGGAAACCTTGCTCTTGAGAACGGGGACCAACCCTCAGCCTAAGAGATTCCTGCATGGCCCCAGAGCCACAGCCACATCCTAAGGTCTCCCTGGAGACCAAGCATCAATGTGAGCTGTCAGACTGAGAACCTCTGTCAACTCAGATCACTTGGAACTTAGAACCAGAGGCAGCGTATCAAAGCTGCCCTGTTCCTTGGTTGCTGTGGTAATGCGAGGTGGGGTTTCCAGGCATCCATTCGGAGAGCTCTGCTGTCGTATCTTTCCATGTGGGAGACCTCTAAGCTGACTTCCCCTGTCCCGCAGAAGGACACCTTGTGGTTTGAGCAGCTCACAAGCTCCAGGTTGGATAAGCCTCCAAGGCTTCTTGAGGCCACCCGAGCATTAGTTGGCCATCATGGACACAAATTCCAGTGTGAGCAGACATCTCACCCTCGCCCATCCTCAGTGGTTGGAGATCTTGAAACAGCTGCTGCACATTGGAACTGTCATGCCCTCGGCACTGAACATAACCATAGCTTGTTTTCAGATTTCAATCCTTAGAAACTCTGCCACCAGTCCCTCCACCTTGGGAATTCTGGAGTCACAAAGCTGCCTTCTACCTGGCCAACAAAAAGAAGAAATGTCCTACAGGTCTGCCCAAAACCCCAAATGAGCGTCGAAACACACGGCCCTCAAGGGCACCCTGATATCATAGGTCGCCCTGTGAACTAATGCTCTGTGTAACACAGCCCGAGACCCAATCTCCTGTCGGCCAGCCAGATAGCGGGACCCATATCCTGCAGGTGGGAACTGCCTTGGCCCGAGCCCGTTATTTCCATCCAACCTGGGTATGCAGGTATCTGACCCCAGAAGGTAGAGCAAAACCCTGCCCTTGTGTGTCCCTGAAGCACAACATAGTTCTTCTCCTTCCCCATGGCAGGAAAGTGGATGTCGATATGGTTGTACTACTTTCAAAGTGGGAGCCACCTGCATGGCCCATGAGACCACGCCCACTCAGGAGGGGCAACTGGGCACAAACAGGCATTGTGACTCTTAGCCTGAGACCCCTTTCAAGCACCGCCTGTCGGGGCTGGTCCAGGATCCCACAGAGAGAACCTATTGTGCCCCTAGACCCAAATCCTAACCCTTGGTGGGGTTGTCCAGGCCACGTGACCCACAACCCGTCTCTGGAATCCCATATTGGACAGGAACCCTGAGATGCAAAAGAGCACTCTTCCCTTCCCCCAGAAAAACACCAAACTCTGGGAGCCTGGCAGAATCTCCAGAAAGGGAGAATATCCCATGGACCCATGTGCTCTCCCGTCCATATCGAGACCATCCTAGGTATAGAGTCCAGAGAGATAAGCCTCTGCTACTGCCTCCCAGGCACCCGAATTTCAAATGCTGAGGAGTTGCTTTCAGGGTCTGCACATCGGGCTTGCCAATACCTCGCCCCCAATTCTTCCCTGAGTTGCTGCCTGAAGACTTCGTTCCCAAAGCCTTGACCATATGCCCTCCAAGATGGGACCACCAGAACCACACGCTTCACTGGGCCTGCTCTCCCGAGGAAACTCTGCCCGTCTCAGTTGCCCAAACCATCCAGAATGGGAGACACCTGCAAGGCACCTGAACCCACCACAATTTCCTAGGCCGCTCTAGAAAAAAGGCGCAGTATGAGGCACCGTCAACACCTCCCTCCAGGAAGACACGCACGTAAATGGACGTGAGTCCGAAGATTCAACCTGACATGCCCCTAGGACCTCATCCAAAACCTAGCTTAGGTTTTCAGGCCTCTGAACCTCCAGCCTGTTCTGGAAAACCAACATATGGCCCAACGTGTGGTCCCTGAGCCATACAGTAGAACCTCTCTGCTCCCGAGAAGGAAGCTTTACTCTTTGGAATGGGGTCTCACTCACAGGCTAGGAGGTTCCTGCATGGCCCCAGAGCTACTGAAACATTCGAAAGTTCCCTGGACACCAAGCAGCATTGTCACCCGTCAGACTGAGAACCTCCGTCAACTCAGATCCCTTGAAACTGCGAAGCAGAGACACTGGATCAAAGCTGCCCTGTTCCTAGGCTTCAGTGGTAACGGAGGTGGAGTTTCCAGGCATCCATTCGGAGAACTCTGCTATTGAATCTTTCTATATGAGGACCCTGGAGCCCTCTAACTGGACTTCCCCGGTCCCGCTGAAGGACACCGTGCTGTTTGGAGCAGCTCACAAGCTCCAGTTTCCAAAAGCCACCAAGTTTTCTTGAGGCCGCACGAGCATTCGTGGGCCATCATGGATACGAATACCAGCGTGAGCAGACATCTCACACTCGAACGTCTTTAGGTGCTTTTGATGTCGAAACAAACGCTGCACATTGGAACTGTTAGGGCCTCGGCACTGAACATAAGCATAGCTTTGTTTTCAGACTTCCATCCTCACACACCATGCCAGCAGGCCATCCATATTGGGAGTTCTGGAAAAACAAAGCTGCCTTCTGCCTGCCCACTGGAAGGAAGAAATGCCCTACGGGTCTGCCCTGAATCCCCAGATGAGGGTCCTGCAGCATGGCCCTCAGGGGCACCCTGATATCATAGGCCGCTCTGTGAACTTATGCTCTGTCTGACACATCCCGAGCCCTGGCCTCCTGTCAGCCAGCCACATAGCGCGACCCATATCCTGCAGGAGGGCTCTGTCTTGGTCAGAGCCCGTCATCTCCTGGGAACCTGGGTATGCAGGTATCTGACCCCAGAAGGTAGCGCAAATCCCTGCCTATGGGGGAACCTGAATCACAGCAGAGTACTCCTCTTTCCTCATGACAGGAATGTGGATGTTGAGATGGTTGTACTACTCTAGAGTGGGATTCAGCTACATGGCCCATGAGACCACGCCCACTCAGGAGGGGCAGCTGGGCACAAGCAGGCATTAGGAACCTTATCCTGACACACCTTTAAAGCACACCCTGTTGGGGGCTGGACCAGGAAGCCAGAGAGCTGGCCTCTCGTGCCTCTTGGCCCAAATCTGAACCCTTGGTGGGGTTGTCCAGACCACGTGACCCACAACCACACTCTGAAATCCTTGTTTGGGCGGGACACCTGACGTGGAAAACAGCACTCTTCCCTTCCCCCAGAAAGATAGCAAACTCTTGGGAGCCGGGGAAAAACCCCAGATAGGAAGAACCTCTCATGGACACATGTAGCAACCCTATCATTCCGAGGCCATCCTAGATATAGAGTCCAGACTGAAAAACCTCTGCTACTGCCTCCAAGTATTCAAATTTCAAATCCTGAGGAGCTGCTTTCAGTGTCTGCACTTCGGGCCTGCCATAACCTCGCCCCTATTTCTTCCCCGAGTTGCTGTCTGAAGACTTCATTCCCAAAGCCTTGACCACATGCCCTCCAGGATGGGACCCCCAGAACCACACCGCATCCCTGGGCCTGCTCTCCCGAGGAAACTCTGTCCGTCTCAATTGCCCAAACCATCCAGAATGGGAGAAACCTGCAAGGCACCTGAACCCACCCCAATTTCATAGGCCGCTCTGGAAAAAAGGCGCAGTATGAGACACCGTCAGCACCTACCTCCAGGAAGACACGCACGTAAATGGGCCTAATCCGAAGATTCATACTGACATGCCCCTAGGATCTCAGTCAAAACCTAGCTTAGGTTTTCAGGTCTCTATCCCTCCGGCCTGTTCTGGAAAACCAACATATGGCTCAACGTTGGATCCCTGAGCCATACAGTATAACCCCTCTGGTCCCGAGAAGGAAATTTTGCTCTTGGGAACGGGGTCCCACCCACAGGCTAGGAGGTTCTTGCATGGCCCCAGAGCTACAGACACATTCTAAGGTCTCCCTGGACACAAAGCAGCATTGTGACCCGTCAGACTGAGAACCTCCTTCAACTCAGATCCCTTGGAACTGCGAAGCAGAGCCAGTGGATCAAAGCTGCCCTGTTCCTAGGCTTCAGTGGTTAACAGAGGTGGAGTTTCGAGGCATCCATTCGGAGAGCTCTGCTATCGAATATTTCCATATGGTGACCTTGGAGCCCTTTAACTGGACTTCCCCTGTCCCGCTGAAGGACACCTTGCTGTTTGCAGCAGCTCACAAGCACCAGCTTCGGAAAGCCGCCAAGGCTTCTTGAGGCCGCTCGAGCATTTGTGGGCCATCATGGATACAAATACCAGCGTGAGAAGACATCTCACACTCGATCGT
>NW_019155609.1:0-5142 GCF_002288905.1 Enhydra lutris kenyoni | reverse complement strand
GATGGGATTGGGAGGGAGACAAACCATAAGTGACTCTTAATCTCACAAAACAAACTGAGGGTTGATGGGGGGATGGGGGTTGGGGGTGTGGGATTATGGACATTGGGGAGGGTATGTGCTATGGTGAGTGCTGAGAAGTGTGTAAACCTGGCGATTCACAGACCTGTACACCTGGTGATAAAAATATATGTTTATAAAAAAATAATAAAAAAAAAAGAAAGAAAATTTCTTGGGTGCCTTGGTGGCTCAGTGGGTTAAGCCTCTACCTTTGGCTCGGGGTCTTGGGATTGAGCCCTGCATTGGGCTCTCTCCTCAGCTGGGAGCCTGCTTCCCCCTCTCTTTGCCTGCCTCTCTGCCTACTTGTGATCTCTCTCTGTCAAATAAATAAAATCTTAAAAATATATTATTAAAATAAAAAGAAATAAAATTTCTTGAAGATGGTGGAGTAGCAGACTGAAATGACATCAGATCCCAGGAGTTCAACTAGATAGGTATCAAACTATTCTGAATACCTACAAATTCAATAGGAGATAGAAGAGAAGATGAGCAGCAATTCTAGGAACAGAAAATTGACCACTTTCTGAAAGGTAGGACGTGTGGAGAAGTGAATCTGAAGAGAGGGGAAGATAGTTTGTGGGGGGAGGGGCCAGCTCCCAGCAAGCCACGGAGCAGTGGGGTACAAAATCAGAACTTTGGGAAGTCTGCTCCACTGAGGGACATGGCTCCAGAGGCTAAGCAGTGGTGGAGCCCTCATGGGGACAGTGTGGTCCCATGTCTTGTGGGATCATAGAAAGATCAGGGGTGTCGAGTGTGGCAGAGCTGCCAGGTATCAGAATGGGGAAGGTGACTACAGAGACAGAGCCAAAAAGTGAGCTTTCAGATCGAAGTTACCTTAAACCATGATCCAAGGCACAGTTGGACCACTGCTCTTTGAGCAGGGACCCCACAAGTGACAGATCCAGGGAGATTCACCTTCCTCTTCCAGGAGAAGCAGCGCAGCAGGAATTTGCTGGGTTTGGAGACTCAGGAGGGGCTATGTGCCAGAGATAGAAATGCTTGATCACAGGCTGGGTGAGCTCGGAGTGCAGCCGGAGACCAGGGAGACAGGAGTGATTGACTGTTTGTCTCTGGGAGCATGCTAAGGAGTGGGGCCCAAGCTCTCAGCTCCTCTGGGTGGGAGATTGGGAGGCCACCATTTTCATTACCATTCTCCAAAGCTCTACAGAAAGTGTTCAGGGAACAAAAGCTCTGAGAGCCAACCTGAGCAGATTACTTAGCCTGTCTCCTGGCAAGGGCAGAGCAATTCCACCTAGGACAAAGACATTTGAGAATCACAGCAATAGTCCCCTCCCCCAGAAGATCAGCAAGAACATCCAGCCAAGACCAAGCTCACAGATCAAGGAGAACAGTGGAACTTCAGAGGTAGGGGAAAGCAACGCATAGAATTCATGGCTTTTCCCCCATGATCCTTTAGTTTTGCAAAGTTAAATTTTTTTAAAATTTTATTTTTTTTTCTTATTCTATTTCTTTAACTTTTTCTCTTTCCTCTTTTAATGTTTTATAACTAGTTTATCTTAACAATACCTTTCTGAAAAAAAATCTTTTTAAGCCTTCATTGTTATAGTCATATTTTATCCCTTCATTGTATTTAACCTCATTTTTTGTATACATATAGGTTTTTTTTTTCTAAAAAATTTGGGATACAATTTCTTCTAATAGATCAAAATATACACTAATCTAGCACATGGCCTTGTTCTAGTTTCTAGCCTGAGAACATTCCCTCCTCTTTTTTTTTTTCTTTTTCCAACCAACTTATCAATTCCTTTATAGAATTTTTTAAAATTTTCATCTTTACACTCATATTCCATCCCTTCATCGTGTTTACCCTTATTTTTGTACATATATAAGTTTTTCTTTCTTTAAAATTTTGGGAGGTAGTCTCTCTTAAGAGACCCAAATACACCCAAAATTATCAAGTGGGTGGCTCTGTTCTATTCACCAGTTTAAATTTCTTTTTCCCTCTTTCTTCTCCCCCCAGTTTTGGATCTCCTCTGATTTGGTTAGCGTACATTTTTCTGGGGTCTTTGCCACCCTTTTAGTATTTTATTCTCTCATTCACATATTCTTATCTGGATAAAATTACAAGATGGAAAAACTCACCACAAAAAAAAAGACCAAGAGGCAGTACCAAAGGCTAGGGACCTAATCAATATGGATATTGGTAACATGCCAGAATTAGAGTTGAGAATGACAATTCTCAAGGTACTAGATTGGCTTGAAAAAGGCATAGAAGATATTACAGAAACCTTTCTGGAGAAATAAAATCCCTATCTGGGGAAATAAAAGAACTAAAATCTAACCAAGTTGAAATAAAAAAGCTGTTAATGAGGTGCAATCAAAAATGGAGGCTCTTACTGCTAGGATAAATGAGGCAGAAGAGAGAATTAGTGATATAGAAGACAAAATGATGGAGAATAAAAAAGCTGAGCAAAAGAGAGACAAATAACTACTAGACCATGGAGGGAGAATTTGAGAGATAAGTGAAACCATAAGATGAAACAATATTAGAGTAATTGGAATTTCAGAAGGAGAAGAAAGAGAGAGAGAGGGGCAGAGGATATATTGGAGCAAATTATAGTAGAGAATTTCCCTAATATGGCAAAAGGAACAAGCATCAAAATCTGGGAGGCACAGAGAATCCCCCTCAAAATCGATAAAAATAGGACCACACCCCATCATCTAATAGTAAAACTTTACAAATCTTAATGACAAAGAGAAAATCCTCAAAGCAGCTCAGGACAAGAAGACTGTAACATACAATGGTAGAAATATTAGACTGGCAGCAGACTTATCCACAGAGACCTGGCAGGCCAGAAAGAACTGCCATGACATATTCAGAGCACTAAATGAGAAAAATATGCAGCCAAAAATACTATATCCAGTTAGGCTATCATTGAAAATAGGAGAAGAGATTTAAAAAAGAGAGAGAGATAAAAAGCTACCAGAACAAACAAAAATTAAAGGAATTTGCAAACACCAAAACAGTCTTACAGGAAATATTGAAAGGGGTCCTTTAAGCAAAGAGAGAGCCTAAAAGTAGTAGACCAGAAAGGAACAGAGATGATATACAGTAACAGTCACCTTACAGACACTAAATTCATACCTTTCGATTGTTACCCTGAATGTAAATGTGCTAAATGCCCCAATCAAAAGTCACAGGGTATCAGAATGGGTAAAAAAAAACAAAACCCATCAAAATTCTGTCTACAAAATCTCATTTTAGACCCCAAAACACCTTCAGATTTAAAGTGAGGGGGTGGAAAACAATTTACCATGCTAATGGACATCAAAAGAAAGCTAGGGTGGCAATCCTCATATCAGATAAATTAAATTTTAAGCCAAAGACTATAATAAGAGATGAGAGAGGACACTATATCAGACTCAAAGGATCTGTCCAACAAGAAGTTCTAACAATTTTAAATATCTATGCCCCTAACATGGGAGCAACCAACTATATAAACCAATTAATAACAAAATCAAAGGAACACATTGACAATAATACAATAATAGTACGGGACTTTAACACTCCCCTCACTGAAATGACAGAACATTTTGAACAGGACAGATTATCCAAGCAAAAGATCAACAAGGAAATAAAGGTCTTAAAAGACACACTGGACCAGATGGACATCACAGATATATTCAGAACATTCTAACCCAAAGCAACAGAATACACATTCTTCTGTAGTGCACATGGAACATTCTCCAGAATAGATCACATCCTGGGTCATAAATCAGGTCTCATTTGGTACAAAAAGATAGGGATCATTCCCTGCATATTTTCAGACCACAATGCTCTGAAGCTAGAACTCAATCACAAGAGGAAATTTGTAAAGAACCCAAATACATGGAGACTAAACAGCATCCTTCTAAAGAATGAATGGGTCAACCAGAAAATTAAAGAATTGAAAAAATTTATGGAAACAAATGATAATGAAAACACAACAGTTCAAAATCTGTGGGACACAACAAAGGCAGTCCTGAGAGGAAAATATATAGTGGTACAGCCTTTCTCAAGAAATAAGAAAGGTCTCAAATACACAACCTAACCCTAGACCTAAAGGAGCTGGAGAAATAACAACAGAAAAACCCTAAACCCAGCAGGAGAAGAGAAATCATAAAGATCAGAGCAGAAATCAATGAAATAGAAACAAAAAAACCCCAAAACAAAATAAAATAAAATAAAATAAAAAACAACAACAACAATTGAACAAATCAAAGAAACCAGAAACTGGTTCTTTGAAAGATTAATAAGATTGATAAACCCCTGGCCAGACTTATCAAAAGGAAAAGAGAAAGGACCCAAATAAATAAAATCATAAGTGAAAGAGGAGAGATCACAACCAACACCAAAGAAATACAAACAATTATAAGAACATATTATGAGCAAGTCTATGCCAGCAAATTTGACAACCTGGAAGAAATGGATGCATTCCTAGAGACATATAAACTACTACAACTGAACCAGGAAGAAATAGAAAACCTGAACAGACCCATAACCAGTAAGGAGATTGAAACAGTCATCAAAAATCTCCCAACAAACAAGAGCCCAGGGCCAGATGGCTTCCAAGAGGAATTCTACCAAATATTTAAAGAAGAATTAACTCCTATTCTCCTGAAACTGTTCCCAAAAAAATGGAAATGGAAGGAAAACATCCAAACTCATGAGGCCAGCATCACTTTGATCCCAAAACCAGACAAACATCCCATCAAAAAAGAGAATTACAGACGAATATCCTTGATGAAAACAGATGTGAAAATTTTCACCAAAATACTAGCCAATAGGATCCAACAGTACATTAAAAGGATCATTCACCACAACCAAGTGGGATTTATTCCAGGGCTGCAAGGTTGGTTCAACATCTGCAAATCAATCAATGTGACACAACACATTAATAAAAGAAAGAACAAGAACCATATGATACTCTCCATAGATGCTGAAAAAGCATTTGACAAAGTACAGCATCCCTTCCTGATCAAAACTCTTCAAAGTGTAGGGATAGAGGGCACATATCTCAATATCATCAAAGCCATCTATGAAAAACCCACCGCAAATATCATTCTCAATGGAGAAAAACTGAA
>NW_019155608.1:0-5145 GCF_002288905.1 Enhydra lutris kenyoni | reverse complement strand
TTGTATGGCTAGGGGCCACACGTTGGGCCACAAGTTGGTTTTCCAGAACAGGCCCGAGGGACAGAGGCCTGAAAACCTAAGATAGGCTTTGGATGAGGTTCTAGGGGCATGTCAGGTTCAATCTTCAGACTCAGGTCCATTGACGTGCGTTTCCTCCTGCAGGTAGGTGCTGAAGGTGTGTCAGTCAGACTGCGCATTTTTTCCAGAGTAGCCTATGAAATTCCTGTGGGTTCAGGTGCCTTCAATGTTTCTCCCATTCTGGAAGGTTTGGGCAACTGAGATGTGCAGAGTTCCCTCGGGAGAGCAGGCCCAGTGATGCTGTTTGGTTCCGGAGGTCCCATCCTGGAGGGCATGTGGTCACGGCTTTGGGAACCAAGTCTTCCAACACCAACTCGGGGAAGAATTAGGAGCGAAGACATGGCAGGCCCGATCTGCAGACCCTGAAATCAGCTCCTCAGGATTTGAAATTCGGGTGCCTGGAGCAGAAGCAGAGGCTTTTCTTTCTGGACACTATATCTAGGATGGCCTCGGAATGATAGGGTTGCTACATGGGTCCATGGGAGGTTCTTCCTATCTGGGCTTTTCCCCCGACTCCCAGGTGTTTGCTGTCTTTCTGGGGGAAGGGAAGAGTGCTGTTTTCCACGTCATGGGTCACGTCCAAACAAGGATTCCAGAGTGGGGTTGTGGGTCACGTGGCCTGGACAACCCCACCAAAGGTTAGGATTTGGGCCAAGAGGCACGAGAGGCCTGCTCTCTGGCTTCCTGGTCCAGCCCCCAAGAGGGTGTGCTTTAAAGGGGTCTCAGGCTTGGGTCATAAGGCCTGCTTGTGCCCAGCTTCCCCTCCTGAGTGGGCGTGGTCTCATGGGCCATGTAGCTGTCTCCCAATCTAGAGTACAACCATCTCAACTTCCACATTCCTGCCATGAGGAAGGAGGAGTAATCTGCTGTGATTCAGGTTCCCCCATAGGCAGGTATTTGCGCAACCTTCTGTGGTCATTTACCTGCATACCCAGGTTCGCAGGAGATGACGGCCTCTGACAAAGACAGAGCCCACCTGCAGGATATGGGTCGCCCTATGTCGCTGGCTGACAAGAGGTCTGGGCTCGGGCTGTGTCAGACAGAGCATCAGTTCACAGGGCGGCCTATGATATTAGGGTGCCCTTGAGGGCCCTGCTACTGGACCCTCATCTGGGGATTCAGGGAAGACCCGTAGGGCATTTCTTCCTTCCGGTGGGCAGGCAGAAGGCAGCTTTGTTTTCCCAGAATTCCCAATATGGATGGCCTGCTGGCAAGGTGTGTGAGGATGGAAGTCTGAAAACAAAGCTATGCTTATGTTCACTGCCGAGGACATAACACTTCCAATGTGCAGCGTCTGTTTCGAGATTTCAAGCACCTGAGGACGATCGAGTGTGACATGTCTGCTCACGCTGCAATTTGTATCCATGATGGCCAATGAATGCTCGTGCGGCCTCAAGATGCCTTGGCGGCTTTCCCAAGCTGGAGCTTTGAGCTGCTCCAAACCACAAGGTGTCCTTCTGCGGGACAGGGGAAGTCAGCTTAGAGGTCTCCCACATCGAAAGATTCGACAGCAGAGCTCTCCGAATGGATGCCTGGAAACCCCATCTCGCCTTACCACAGCAGCCAAGGAACAGGGCAGCTTTGATCCGCTGCCTCTGGTTCGAAGTTCTAATGTTATGAGTCGACACAGATTCTCAGTCTCACGGGTCACAATGCTGCTTGGTGTCTGGGGAGACCTTAGAATGTGGCTGTGGCTCTGAGGCCATGCAGGAATCTCCTAGGTTGAGTGTTGACCCGGTTCTCAAGAGCAAGGTTTCCTTCCCGAGACCAGAGGAATTCTATTGTATGGCTAGGGGCCACCCGTTGGGCCCCAAGTTCGTTTTCCAGAACAGTCATGAGGGACGGAGGCCTGAAAAACTAAGCTAGGTATTGGATGACGTTCTAGGGGCATGTCAGGATCAATCTTCAGACTCAGGTCCATTGACTTGCGTTTCTTCCTGCAGGTAGGTGCTGAAGGTGTGTCAGCCAGACTACGCATTTTTCCCAGAGCAGCCTATGAAATTGTTGGGGGTTCAGGTGCCTTGAAATTTCTCCCATTCTGGAAGGTTTGGGCAACTGAGATGTGCAGAGTTCCCTCGGGAGAGCAGGCCCATGGATGCTGTTTGGTTCTGGAGGTCCCATCCTGGAGAGCATGTGGTCACGGCTTTGGGAACCCAGTCTTCAGACACCAACTTGGGGAAGAATTAGGAGCGAATATATGGCAGGACCGATGTGCAGACCCTGAAAGCAGCTCCTCAGGATTTGAAATTCGGGTGCCTGGGAGGCAGTAACAGAGGCTTTTCTCTATGGACTGTATACCTAGGATGGTCTCGGAATGGACGGGTGATCACATGGGTCCATGGGATATTCTCCCTTTCTGGGGATTCTGCCAGGCTCCCAAGAGTTTGGTGTTTCTCTGGGGGAAGGAAGAGTGCTCTTTTCCATTCAGGGGTCCTGCCCAAACAGGGATTCCAGAGACGGGTTGTGGGTCACGTGGCCTGGACAACCCACCAAGGGTTAGGATTTGGGCCTAGGGTCACAATAGGTTCTCTCTGTGGGATCCTGGTCCAGCCCCGACAGGCTGTGCTTGAAAGCGGTCTCAGGCTAAGAGTCACAATGCCTGTTTGGGCCCAGTTGCCCCTCCTGAGTGGGCGTGGTCTCATGGGCCATGCAGGTGGCTCCCATTCTGAAAGTAGTACAACCATATCAACATCCACTTTCCTGCCAGGGGAAGGAGGAGTACTCTGTTGTGCTTTAGGTACACACAAGGGCAGGGTTTTGCACTACCTTCTGGGGTCAGATACCTGCATACCCAGGTTGGATGGAAATAACGGGCTCGGGCCAAGGCAGTTCCCACCTGCAGGATATGGGTCCCGCTATCTGGCTGGCCGACAGGAGATTGGGTCTCGGGCTGTGTTACACAGAGCTTTAGTTCAGAGGGCGACCTATGATATCAGGGTGCCCTTGAGGGCCGTGTGGTTGGACGCTCATTTGGGGTTTTGGGCAGACCTGTAGAACATTTCTTCTTTCTGTTGGCCAGGTAGAAGGTAGATTTGTGACTCCAGAATTCCCAAGGTGGAGGGTCTGCTGGCAAAGCTTGTGAGGATTGAAAATTGAAAACACAAGCTATTGTTATGTTCAGTGCCGAGGGCATGACAGTTCCAAGTGCAGAAGCTGTTTCAAGATATCCAGCACCTGAGGATGGGCGAGGGTGAGATGTCTGCTCACACTGGAATTTGTATCCATGATGGCCAACGAATGCTCGGGTGGCCTCAAGAAGCCTTGGAGGCTTATCCAAGCTGGAGCTTGTGAGCTGTTCCATACCACAAGGTGTCCTTCTGCGGGACAGGGGAATTCAGCTTAGAGATCTCCCACATGGAAAGATTCGACAGCAGAGCTCTCCGAATGGATGCCTGGAACCCCACCTCGCATTACCGCAGCAGCCAAGGAACAGGGCAGCTTTGATCCGCTGCCTCTGGTTCGAAGTCCAAGTGATCTGAGTTGACAGAGGTTCTCAGTCTGACGGGTCCCAATGCTGCTTGGTGTCCGGGGAGAACTTAGAATGTGGCTGTGGCTCTGGGGCCATGCAGGAATCTCCTGGGCTGAGGGTTGGTCCCCGTTCTCAAGAAAAGGTTTCCTTCTCGAGACCACAGGGATTCTATTGTATGGCTAGGGGCCACACGTTGGGCCATAAGTTGGTTTTCCAGAACAGGCCTGTGGGACAGAGGCCTGAAAACCTAAGCTAGGTTTTGGATGAGGTTCTAGGGGCATGTCAGGTTCAATCTTCAGACTCAGGTCCATTGACGTGCGTTTCTTCCTGCAGGTAGGTGCTGAAGGTGTGTCAGTCAGACTGCGCATTTTTTCCAGAGCATCCTATGAAATTGGTGTGGGTTCAGGTGCCTTGAAGGTTTCTCCCATTCTGGAAGGTTTGGGCAACTGAGATGTGCAGAGTTCCCTCGGGAGAGCAGGCGGAGTGAAGCTGTTTGGTTCGGGAGGTCCCATCCTGGAGGGCATGTGGTCACGGCTTTGGCAACCAAGTCTTCAGACACCAACTCGGGGAAGAATTAGGAGAGAAGTTATGGCAGGCCCGATCTGCAGACCCTGAATGCAGCTCCTCAGGATTTGAAATTCGGATGTCTGGGAGCAGTAGCAGAGGCTTTTCTGTCTGGACTCTATATCCAGGATGGTCTCGGAATGATAGGGTTGCTTCATGGGTCCATGGGAGTTTCTTCATATCTGGGTTTTTCCCCCGGCTCCCAAGAGTTTGCTGTATTTCTGGGGGAAGGGAAGAGTGCTCTTTTCCACGTCAGGGGTCCCGCCCAAACAAGGATTCCAGAGTGGGGTTGTGGGTCACGTGGCCTGGACAACCCCACCAAGGGTTAGGATTTGTGCCAAGAGGCACGAGAAGCCTGCGCTCTGGCTTCCTGGTCCAGCCCCCAACAAGGTGTGCTTTAAAGGGGTCTCAGGCTGAGGTTCACAAGGCCTGCTTGTGCCCAGCTGCCCCTCCTGAGTGGGCGAAGTCTCAAGGGCCATGTAGATGGCTCCCACTCTAGAGTAGTACAACCATCTGCACATCACATTCCTGCCATGAGGAAGGAGGAGTACTCTGCTGTGATTCAGGTTCCCCCACAGGCAGGGATTTGCGCTACCTTCTGGGGTCAGATACCTGCATACCCAGGTTCGCAGGAGATGACCGGCTCTGAACAAGACAGAGCCCACCTGCAGGATATGGGTCGCACTATGTGGCTGGCTGACAGGACGTCGGGGCTCGGGCTGTGTCAGACAGAGCATCAGTTCACAGGGCGGCCTATGATATCAGGGTGCCCTTGAGGGCCATGCTGCTGGACACTCATCTGGGGATTCTGGGCAGACCCGTAGGGCATTTCTTCCTTCCGGTAGGCAGGCAGAAGGCAGCTTTGTTTTTCCAGAATTCCCAATATGGATGGCCTGCTGGCAAGGTGTGTGAGGATGGAAGTCTGAAAACAATGCTATGCTGATGTTCAGTGCCGAGGCCATAACATTTCCAAAGTGCAGCGTCTGTTTCGTATCCATGATGGCCCACGAATGCTCGTGCGGCCTCAAGAAGCC
>NW_019155607.1:512-5147 GCF_002288905.1 Enhydra lutris kenyoni | reverse complement strand
AGCCTCGGAATGATAGGGTTGCTACATGGGTCCATGGGAGGTTCTTCCTATCTGGGGTTTTTCCGCGGCTCCCAAGAATTTGCTGTCTTTCTGGGGGAAGGGAAGAGTGTTGTTTTCCACGTCAGGAGTCCCGCCCAAACAAGGATCCAGAGTGGGGTTGTGGGTCACGTGGCCTGGACAACCCCACCAAGGGTTCGGATTTGGGACAAGAGGCACGAGAGGCATGCTCTCTGGCTTCCTGGACCAGACCCCAACAGGGTGTGCTTTAAAGGGGTCTCAGGCTGAGGGTCCCAATGCCTGCTTGGGCCCAGCTGCTCCTCCTGAGTGGGCGTGGTCTCATGGGCCATGTTGCTGGCTCCCACTCTAGAGAAGTACAACCATCTCCACATCCACATTCCTGCCATGAGGAAGGAGGAGTACTCTGCTGTGATTCAGGTTCCCCATAGGCAGGGATTTGCGCTACCTTCTGGTGTCAGATACCTGCATACCCAGGTTCGCAGGAGATGACGGGCTCTGATCAAGACAGAGCCGTCTTGCAGCATATGGGTCGCGACGTGTGGCTGGCTGACAGGAGGCCGGGTCTCGGTCTGTGTCAGACAGAGCATCAGTTCATAGGGCGGCCTATGATATCAGGGTGCCCTTGAGGGCCATGCTGCTGGACCCTATTGTGGGGATTGTGGGCAGATCTGTAAGGCATTTTTTCCTTCCGGTGGGCAGGCAGAAGGCAGCTTTGTTTTTCCAGAATTCCCAATATGGATGGCCTGCTGGCAAGGTGTGTGAGGATGGAAGTATGAAAACAAATCTATGCTTATGTTCAGTGCCGAGGCCATAACTGTTCCAATGTACAGCGTCTGCTTCGAGATCTCAAGCACCTGAGGACGTTGGAGAGTGAGATGTCTGCTCACGCTGGTATTTCTATCCATGATGGTTAGAATGCTAACCAACCAATGCTCATGTGGCATCAAGAAGCCTTGGCGGCTTTCCCAAGCTGGGTTTGTGAGCTGTTCCAAACAGCAAGGTGTCCATCAGCGGGACAGGGGAAGTCCTGTTAGAGGGGTCCAGGGTCCCCATATGGAAAGATTCGGTAGCAGAGCTCTCCAAATGGATGCCTGGCAACTCCATCTCCGTTACAACTGAAGCCTAGGAACAGGGCAGCTTTGATGCAGTGACTCTGCTTTGCAGTTCCAAGGGATCTGAGTTGACAGAGGTTCTCAGTCTGACGGGTTACAATGCTGCTTGGTGTCCAGGGAGACCTTCGAATGTGGCGGTAGCTCTGGGGCCATGCAGGAACCTCCTAGCCTGTTGGTGGGACCCCGTTCCCAAGAGCAAAGTTTCCTTCTCGGGATCAGAGGGTTCTACTGCATGGCTCAGGGACCAAACGTTGGGCCATATGTTGGTTTTCCAGAACAGGCCGGAGGGACCGAGGCCTGAAAACCTAAGCTAGGTTTTGGATGAGGTCCTAGGGGCATGTCAGGTTGAATCTTCGGACTCAGGCCCATTGACGTGTGTGTCTTCCTGGAGGTAGGTGCTGACGGTGTCTCATACTGCGCCTTTTTTCCAGAGAGGCCTATGAAGTTGGGGTGGGTTCAGGTGCCTTGCAGGTTTCTCCCATTCTGGATGGTTTGGGGAACTGAGATGTGCAGATTTCCTCGGGAGAGCAGGCCCAGTGATGCTGTTTGGTTCTGGAGGTCCAATCCTCTAGGGCATGTGGTCACGGCTTTGGGAACCAAGTCTTCAGACAGCAACTGGTGGAAGAATTAGGAGAGAAGTTATGCCCGGCCCGATCTTCAGACGCTGAAAGCAACTCCTCAGGATTTGAAATTCGGATGCCTGGTAGCAGTAGCAGAGGCTTTTCTGTCTGGACTCTATATATAGGATGGCCTCGGAATGATAGGGTTGCTACATGGGTCCATGGGAGGTTCTTCCAATCTGGGGTTTTTCCCCGGCTCCCAAGAGTTTGCTGTCTTTCTCGGGGAATTGAAGAGTGTTGTTTTCCACGTCAGGGGTCCCTCTCAAAAAAGGATTCCAGAGAGGGGTTGTGTGTCACGTGGCCTGGACAACCCCACCAAGAGTTAGGATTTGGGCCAAGAGGAACGAGAGGCCTGCTCTCTGGCTTCCTGGTCCAGCCCCCAACAGGGTTTGCTTTAAAGGGGTCTCAGGATGAGTGTCACAATGCCTACTTCTTCCCAGCTTCCCCTCCTGAGTGGGCGTGGTCTCATGAACCACGTTGCTGGCTCCCAATCTAGAGTAGTACAACCATCTCCACATCTACTTTCCTGCCATGGGGAAGGAGGAGGACTCTGTTGTGCTTCAGTTACACACAAGGGCAGGGTTTTGCACTAACTTCTAGAGTCAGATACTTGCATACCCAGGTTGGATGGAAATAACGGGCTCGGGCCAAGGCAGTTCCCACCTGCAGGATATGGCTCCGTCTATCTCTCTGGACGACAGGACATTGGTCTCGGGCTGTGTTACCCAGGGCTTTAGTTCACAGGGCGACCTGTGATATCAGGGTGCTCTTGAGGGCCGTGTTGTTGGACGCTCATTGGGGGTTTTGGGCAGACCTGTAGGACATTTCTTCTTTCTGTTGGCTAGGTAGAAGGCAGCTTTGTGACTCCAGAATTCCCAAGGTGGAGGGCCTGCTGGCAAAACTTGTGAGGATCGAACTCTGAAAACACAAGCTATGGTTATGTTCAGTGCCGAGGGCATGACAGTGCGAATGTGCAGCAGCTCTTTCAAGATCTCCAGCACCTGAGGATGGGCGAGGGTGAGATATCTGCTCACACTGGAATTTGTAACCATGACGGCCAACGAATGCTAGGGTGGCCTCAAGAAGCCTTGGAGGCTTATCCAAGTTGGAGCTTGTGACCTGCTCCAAACCACAAGGTGTCCTTCTGCGAGACAGGGGAAGTCAGCTTAGAGGTCTCCCACATGGAAAGATTCGACAGCAGAGCTCTCCGAATGGATGTCTGGAAACCCCACCTCGCGTTACCACAGCAGCCAAGGAACAGGGCAGCTTTGATCCGCTGCGTCTGGTTCGAAGTTCCAAGGGATCTGAGTTGACAGAGGTTCTCAGTCTGACGGGTCCCAATGCTGCTTGATATCCAGGGAACCTAAAAATGTGGCTGTGGCTCTGGGGCCATGTAGGAATCTCCTAGGCTGAGGGTTGGTCCCCGTTCTCAAGAGCAAGGTTTCCTTCTCGAGACCAGAGGGATTCTATTGTATGGCTAGGGGCCACACGTTGGGCCATAAGTTGGTTTTCCAGAACAGGCCTGAGGCACAGAGGCCTAAAACCTAAGGTAGGTATTGGATGACGTTCTAGGGGCATGTCAGGTTCAAACTTCAGACTCAGGTCCATTGAAGTGCGTTTCTTCCTGCATGTAGGTGCTGAAGGTGTGTCAGTCAGACTGCACATTTTTTCCAGGGCAGCCTATGAAATAGGTGTGGGTTCTGGTGCCTTGAAGGTTTCTCCCATTCTGGAAGGTTTGGGCAACTGAGACGGGCAGAGTTTCCTTGGGAGAGCAGGCCCAGTGATGCTGTTTGGTCCTGGAGGTCCCATCCTGGAGGACATGAGGTCACGACTTTGGGAACCAAGTCTTCAGACAGCAACTCGGGGAAGAATTAGGAGCGAAGTTATGGCAGACCCGATCTGCACACCCTGAAAGCACTCCTCAGGATTTGAAATTCGGATGCCTGGGAGCAGGAGCAGAGGCTTTTCTGTCCGGACTCTATATCCAGGATTGCCTTGGAATGATAGGGTTGCTACATGGGTCCATGGAGGTTCTACCTATCTGGGGTTTTTCCCCGGCTCCCAAGAGTTTGCTGTCTTTCGTGTCGAAAGGAAGAGTGTTGTTTTCCACGTCAGGGGTCCCGCCGAAACAAGGATTCTTGAGTGGGGTTGTGGGTCACGTGGCCTGTACAAGCCCACCAAGGGTTAGGATTTGGGCCAAGTGGCACGAGAGGCCTGCTCTCTGGCTTCCTGGTCCAGGCCCCAACAGGCTGTGCTTTAAAGGGTTCTCAGGCTGAGGGACACAATGCCTGCTTGTGCCCAGCTGCCCCTCCTGAGTGGGCGTGGTCTCATGGGCCATGCAGCTGGCTCCCACTCTAGAGTAGTACAACCATCTCAACATCCACATTCCTGCCATGAGGAAGGAGGAGTACTCTGCTGTGATTCAGGTTCCCACATAGGCAGGGATTTGAGCTACCTTCTGAGGTCAGATACCAGCATACCCAGGTTCGCAGGAGATGACGGGCTCTGAGCAAGACAGAGCCCACCTGCAGGATATGTATCCCGCTATGTAGCTGGCTAACAGGACGTCGGGGTCGGTCTGTGTCAGACAGAGCATCAGTTCACAGGGAGGCCTATGATAACAGGGTGACCTTGAGGGCCATGCTGTTGGACCCCCATCTGGGGATCAGGGCAGACCCGTAGGGCATTTCTTCCTTCCATGGGCAGGCAGAAGGCAGCTTTGTTTTCCAGAATTCCCAATATGGATGGCCTGCTGGCAAGGTGTGTGAGGATGGAAGTCTGAAAACAAAGCTATGCTTATGTTCAGTGCCGAGGCCATAACAGTTCCAATGTGCAGAGTCTGATTCGAGATCTCAAGCACCTGAGGACGTTCGAGTGTGAGATGT
>NW_019155607.1:0-412 GCF_002288905.1 Enhydra lutris kenyoni | reverse complement strand
ATCCTCACACACCTTGCCAGCAGGCCATCCATATTGGGAATTCTGGAAAACAAAGCTGCCTTCTGCCTGCCCATGGAAGGAAGAAATGCCCTACGGGTCTGCCCTGATCCCCAGATGGGGGTCCAACAGCATGGCCCTCAAGGTCACCCTGTTATCATAGGCCTCCCTGTGAACTGATGCTCTGTCTGACACAGACCGACCCCGACGTCCTGTTAGCCAGCTACATAGCGGGATACATATCCTGCAGGTGGGCTCTGTCTTGCTCAGAGCCCGTCATCTCCTGCGAACCTGGGTATGCTGGTATCTGACCTCAGAAGGTAGCTCAAATCCCTGCCTATGTGGGAACCTGAATCACAGCAGAGTACTCCTCCTTCCTCATGGCAGGAATGTGGATGTTGAGATGGTTGTACTA
>NW_019155606.1:2776-5152 GCF_002288905.1 Enhydra lutris kenyoni | reverse complement strand
TGAAAATCTAAACTACTATGAGGGTTAGGTCCTAGTGGCATGGAGGTCCTTATATCCTGGCTCTGGGGTGAGCTACTCATAGTGCTGTGTTAAAAATGGGGCTCAGGCTAAGGATCACAATGGGCGTTTGTGTCCAGGGCGGCCTGCAAAATTGGGCATGGCCTCAGGGTCTACTCAGGTTTCTTCCAAATCTGGGTGCTTTACATAGCTCAAAAAGGCAAGGTTTCCTTCTGGGGGGCAGGACCAGTTCTGTTTTGTGGCTCAAGCGTCCCTTGTGTGGAATGATTCAAGTGGAGGGCTCTGGGTTAGGATACCCGAAAACCAAACCAAGGGTTTGGATTAAGGCCTAAGAGCATGGCAGATACGATCTGCTGGCCCTATGCCAACTATCCCAGTAACTGATTGGAAGAAGGGACTCAGGTTGTGTGAGACTGCATATTAGTGTCCAGGGTGGAGTATGAAAGTGGGGTGGCATCAGGGGCCGTGCAGTTTTTCCCTGATCTAAGGGTTTTGTGTAGCTACATAGGGCAAGGTTTCCTTCTGAAAGGCAGGGAGAGTCTATCCGTATGGCTCCATATTCTCTAATCTGGAGAACTTGCATTCCAGATCTCAAGGGATGGAATTCTGAAAACCCAAGTTTCCTTTATGGTTAGGGTGTAGGGCATGGATCCCTGATCTGCAGAAGCTGAGGCAAGCTCTCCAGATTCTGAAGTTAGAGTGAGTGTCAGGCATTCGCTCAGACCAGACTAGAATTTGTGTCCACTAGAGCTGCAGAATGTGTCGGTGTCCTCCTGGGGCCATGGAGGTATCTCCTGCTGGGGGTTCTGTGCAGCTCCAAATAGTATGATTTCATTCTCGGTGAGAGGTAGAGTCCTATTGTATAGCTCAGAGGTCCCCATATGGAGGGATTGAGAGCAGGGCTCAGGGTATGGATGCCTAAAAACACAACCTAGGGTTAGCATTAGGGACAAGGGGAACGGCAGAATGATCTGCTGACTCTCGGGCCAGCTACATAGGTGGCTGATTGGAGGACGGGGCTCACTCTGTGGGAAAAAATGTTCATTAGGGTCCAGTGTCGGGTTCGTAAATAGGTGGGGCCTCATTAGTCGTGACGGTTTTTCCAAATCTGGGGGTTTTGTGTAGCTCCAATGAGCATGGTTTCCTTCTGGAGGGTAGGCAGAGTCCCATGATGTGGTTCTGGATTTCTCACTCTGGAGTGCCTGTGGGCCAGTGCTCTTGGAACAGAAGTTTGAAAACCGAAGCTAGGGTTAGGGTTAGGGCTTAGGACATGGCAGGCCTAATCTTCAGACGCTGGGCGAGCACTCAGGGATCTCAGGTTAAGGCGAGTGTAAGGAAGTAGCTCAAGCTAGATTTTGTGTCCCGACCTTCTGCCAAATGTGGGGTGGCCTCAGGGGGCCATGTAGTTTGCTCCCGCTCTGAGGTTTTTGTGCAGTTCCAAAGAGTTTGGTCTATTCTGGGGGAAAGGTGGCTCCTCTTTTATGCGTCATGGATCCCCCATACAGAGGGATTTGAGAGAGATTTCCGGGTATGCATGCCTGAAGAGCCAACCTATGTTTAGGGTTAGAACCTAGTGGTATGGCAGGCCTTATATCCTGGCTCTGCGAAAAGCTACCCATGAGGCTGTGTTGAAAATGGGGCTCAGGCTAAGGGTCGCAATGGGTTTTTGTGTCCTGGCCAGATGTAAAATTGGGTGTGGCCTCAGGGGCAACGCAGTGTTCTTCCACCTCTGAGGCTTATACATAGCTCCAAAAAGCAAGTATTCCTTCTGGGGGTGGGGGGCAGAAGTTCTGTTCTGTTTCTCAGTCATCCCCCATGTGGTGGGATACAAGAGGAGGACTCTGGGTATGGATGCCCGGAGCCCCAACCTAGGGCTAGGATTAGGGCCTAGGGGCATGGCATGTCCGAACTGCTGGATCTGGGGCCAGCTATCCCAGTGGCTGATTGGAGAACTGGATTCAGGTTGCATCAGACTGTGTATTAGTGTCCAGGGTGGAGAACGAAAATGGGTGGCGTCGTGGGCCATGCATGTTTTCCTTGATCTATGGGTTTTGTTGGGTTCCATAAGGCACAATTTCCTTCTGCAGTGCGAGTCCTGTGGGGTGACTCTGAAGTCCCCAATCTGGAGGGATTGCATTCCAGGACTCACGGGATGGAATTCTGGAAACCTAATTTTGTGTATGGTTAGGGTGTAGGGCATGGATCCTTGATCTTCAGATACTGAGGCGAGCTCCCCAGAATATGAAGTTAGGGCGAGTGTCAGGCATTCACTCAAACAAGACTAGAATTTGTGTCCACTAGGGCTGCTGAATGTGTGTGTGGCCTGCTGGGGCCTTAGAAGTTTCTTCTGCACTGGGG
>NW_019155606.1:0-2538 GCF_002288905.1 Enhydra lutris kenyoni | reverse complement strand
GCATTAGTGTCCAGGGTCGGGTTCCATCAATGGGTGTGGCCTCGTTGGCCTTGCATGTTGTTCCTAATCTCGGGGTTTTGTGAATCTCCATTGAGAATGGCTTCCTTCTGTAGGTTAGGCAGAGCCCCATGGTGTGGTTACTCAGTTCTCTATCTGGAGAGATTGTGGGCCAGGACCATTCGGACAGAAGACTGAAAACCTATGCCAACAGTAGAGTTAGGGCCTAGGTCATGGCAGGCCCAATCTACAGATGCTGAGGCGAAATCCTGGGGATCCAAGGTTAAGGAGACAGGCAGAAGGTCCTCACGCTGGAGTTTGTGTCCATTCGATTCACTGAATGTGTGGGTGGTTTCATGGGGCCATGGAGTTTTCTAGGTCCTTGGCCTAGACCTACTATCAGCCGCACAGATAACTAGAACCATATCCAGAAGATCAGTCATACCATGGCCCTAGGTCATCATTTCTACCCAAACTGGGTTTGCAGGCATCTGTCCCCAGACCTTATCTCAAATCCCTGAATATGGGGAAACCTGAAGCACAAAACAGTACTCCTCCTTCCCCATGAGAGGAAATTTAGCCTTTGGGTTGAGGGTAAAACTCTCAGTGTTGGAGGAACATGCATGGACCATGAGGGCACGCCCACTCTTGAGGGTGGCTTGGGCACAAAGGCGCATTCAGATCCTTAGGCTGAGAAACGTTTTCATACAAAGCCCAACAGTAGCTGAACTAGGAGTCCGCAATTCAGGCTTGCCATGCCCCTAGGGCCAAATCTTAACTAAAGGGGAGGTTTTCCAGGAGCCCATACCCAGATTCCTCCTCTGGAATCTCTTTTTTTGGGTGACCCCTGAGACAAAAAACAGGACTGCTCCCTTCACAAAGCATGACACCAAACTATTGTGAGCTGGGCAAATCCCCACAGACAGAGAATCTACCATGGCCCCATGAGGCCACACCTACATTCCGCATCCATCCTAGACACAAAATCCAGAGACAAAAGCCAGAGCTACTGCCTCACACTCGCCCTCAGATCCTGAGGAGCTCCCCTCAGAGTCTGCAGATCTGCTATGCCATACCCTTGTCCCTAACCCTAAACCGAGTTTGTGTATTCAGACTTGTGTCCCCAGAGCCCTGGCCCACACACCCTCCAGGTCAGGGCCTCTGGAGCTACACTGCAGCACTGTGCCTGCCTGCCAGCCTGAAGTAAACTGTGCCCTTTACAGTTGCCCAAACCCTACAGATTAGGAGAAAGCTGCAAGGCCCTTGAGGACACGCCAATTTCATAGGGCAACCTGGAAAAAATGTGCACTCTGACACACCCTGAGCACCTGCATCCAGTCAGACACACAGGTAGATGGATAGAGACAGGAGATTGAAACTAACATGCCCATAGTACCTAATCTAAACCCTAGCATTGGTTTTCAGGCATCTGTCCCAGAGACCTGGTCTGAATACCAGCATAACGGGGTCCCTGAGGCACAAAACAGCACACCTCCTGTCCCAGAAGGGAAGCTTGCTATATGGAGCTGTGTTAAAGACTCAGGGGAGGAGAATCCTGCATGGTTCCTGAGCCACGTCCAAAATCCAAGGTGCCCCTGGACACAAACCTGCATTGTGACCAATCAGCATGAGACTCCATTTCAACTCAGCCCCCTGGGTAGTTCGTCCCAGAGCCAGCAGATCGAGCCTGCCATGTTCCTAGACTGCAATGGTAATGTGGGGTGGGATTTCTAGGCATCCATGTGTAGAGCTATGCTATCGAATTATTCCATATGGGGGACCCTGGAGCCATCAAACAGGACTCCCCCTGTCTCACAGAAGGAAAGCTTGCTGTTTGAAGCAGCTCACAACACCCTGAGTGGGAATACCTCCATGGGCTTATGAGGCCACCCCTCTCTTAGGATGTCATCATGGACACAAACTCCAGCCTGAGCGAATGTCTGACACTAGTCCTTACCTCAGATGCTGGAAATCTTTATTCAGCCTCTGCAATTGCGTCTCCCATACCCAAGGTGTTAACCCTAACCCTAGCTTGTATTTTCAGTCTTCTGTCCTGAGAGTCCTGGTGTACAAGCGCTCCAGATTGGGAATTCTGAAGTCACAATGCAGCACACTGCCTGCCTTTCAGAAGGCAAAAGTGGCCTCTGGGACTGCATAAAAACTACAAAAGAGGATCAACCTGCACAGCCCTTGAGGGCAAAGAAATTTCATAGGCCACTGGTGCACTAATGATCTGTCTGGGACAGCTAAGCCCTGACCTCCTGTCAGCTACCTATGTCGCTGGCCGCCTATTCAACAGATCATACCTGCCATGCCCCTAAGCCATCATCTCTACACAACCAGGGTTTATAGGCCTCTTTTCCCAGAGGCCTGCACTCAAATCCTTGCATATCTGAGAACATGATCCATAAATTAGAATCCCTCCTGCCCTGCAGCAGGAAAACTTGCTATTGGGATGTGCGTAAATCCCTCAGAGTAGGAGAAACCTGCATGGGTCATGAGGCCCCGCCCACTGTTGAGGGCCACCTTGGGCACAAACCC
>NW_019155605.1:0-5153 GCF_002288905.1 Enhydra lutris kenyoni | reverse complement strand
CCATCTGTACCCCAATGTTTATAGCAGCAATGGCCACGATCACCAAACTGTGGAAAGAACCAAGATGCCCTTCAACGGATGAATGGATAAGGAAGATGTGGTCCATATACACTACGGAGTATTATGCCTCCATCAGAAAGGATGAATACCCAACTTTTGTAGCAACATGGACGGGACTGGAAGAGATTATGCTGAGTGAAATAAGTCAAGCAGAGAGAGTCAATTATCATATGGTTTCACTTATTTGTGGAGCATCACAAATAGCATGGAGGACAAGGGGAGTTAGAGAGGAGAAGGGAGTTGAGGGAAATTGGAAGGGGAGGTGAACCAAGAGAGACTATGGACTCTGAAAAACAGTCTGACGGTTTTGAAGGGGCGGGGGGTGGGAGGTTGGGGGAACCAGGTGGTGGGTGTTGGAGAGGGCACGGATTGCATGGAACACTGGGTGTGGTGCAAAAACAATGAATACTGTTACGCTGAAAATAAATTTAAAAAATTTAAAAAAAAAGAGATCGGAGAGATACCATGGAAGAGGTAGGATAGGGTCTCCCAGATTACTGATGGGAATCTGTCATTTATTGGGTGAGACGGGACGCCTTTGTAGAGTTTTGTCAGTGATAAAAAGGCTGCAGTTACTGGTTTTATTATGGGAGAGCTAAGAAGGAAGGGAAATACTCTTTATAACCGTGTCATCACCACGGTGCCTGTGGCCATCTGAATTTGTAATTCCTGGCAGGTGGTTTTCTTATTATCATAATACAGTACAAAATAACCTGGCTTCCTCCATCTGGGTAGGCAAAATCAGTCACGTTGACTAACTGTTAGGAATATGCCACCTTGGGTGGGCTCCTCTCTTAGCCTTTGGGGTTTCTCCCACATTACTGGTTCTCCCATTGAGCCTTATGTTACGCCCTCCCTCCCTTTGCCGTCCCCCGAGGCTCTTCTGTGATCCCCTTTGCCTCTGGAGATGCCCTCCAGGCATGTCATCTATGTCCTCAGTCTGGACAGGGCTTACTCCAGAATGCTCATCACTGTATCAAGACTTACAATCCCTTGACAAGGAATTTACAACATTCTGGAATTTACTCAACAACCATACCTCACAGGTAAACTCTGTAAATGGAGCCCATATTTGAAATGAACTTTGAGATTCCAGAAAGCAGATCTGTTGCAGGGACACAAGAGCCCTTGGATCGGTGGTCCCAAACAGACCAGGTTTGGCTACTGGCCAGTGACAAAAGCCAACAGCAGAGAGACAAAGTGGTAGAGAAATGAGAAATGGGTTTATTTCAGTGAGGCCAACCCCGGAAAGACAGTGGACTAATGTCTCAAAGACTATCTCCCAAGTGCTGGAAATACTACCGGATTTTTGGTCACGCTGCTTTGAAGAATGAAGAGGTGGACCAGACAGAGTGGTGGGCAGCAAAGCGAGATTTATTGAGTGATAGCAACGTGAGAGTACAAAGCTCCTAATGAGATAGGGGACCAAAGAGGGTTGCCCAGGGAGTGTCTAAGTATAGGGCTTTTTCTGGGCTTGTTGGCTGGCTGTTTTAATCTGATTAACCTCCCTGGGCCTGTCATCCAATCAGGTTTTTGTCACATGTGAAAGGCTGGAGGGCTCCTTCCAGGGTGGTGTAAAATCCTTTTAAGGGTGGTTTTCTCTTGGGGCGGGGTCAGGGTGGGGGTGGGGGCTTGTCCCTGCTTGTCTGCCTTCTAATTATCCTTCATAAGATCATGCAGGTGGGCAGAGAAGGTGAAACTGATCACTGTCTTGTCTTTTTTTTTTTTAATTTCTTTTCGGGCGTAACAGAGTTCATTGTTTATGCACCACACCCAGTGTTCCATGCAATACGTGCCCTCCTTAATACCCACCACCCGGCTCCCCCAACCTCCCACCCCCCCACCCCTTCAAAACCCTCAAGCTGTTTTTCAGAGTCCATAGTCTCTCTTGGTTCACCTCCCCTTCCAATTTCCCTCAACTCCCTTCTCTCTAACTCCCCTTGTCCTCCATGCTATTTGTTATGCTCCACAAATAAGTGAAACCATATGATAATTGACTCTCTCTGCTTGACTTATTTCACTCAGTATAATCTCTTCCAGTCCCATCCATGTTGATACAAAAGTTGGGTATTCATCCTTTCTGATGGAGGCATAATACTCCATAGTGCATATGGACCACATCTTCCTTATCCATTCATCCGTTGAAGGGCATCTTGGTTCTTTCCACAGTTTGGCGACCGTGGCCATTGCTGCTATAAACATTGGGGTACAGATGGCCCTTCTTCTCACTACATCTGTATCTTTGGGGTAAATACCCAGTAGTGCAATTGCAGTGTCATAGGGAAGCTCTATTTTTAAATATATTTATATTTATTTAATATATTTATATTTTATATTTAAATATATTTATAAATATAAATATATTTAAAAATCTATTTAAAAATAGAGCTTCCCTATGACCCCGCAATTGATCACCGTCTTGGTGTCAGTCACATGGGGTCTTGCTGGCTCAAGGCAGTACTTACTCCTTCAAGGGTTAGTTTCCCTTCCCATCAGCAGATGCTTTGCCCTCACATCTTCCACCTGAGCCAAGAGACAAGCTGGAAAAAGAACCCAACTAGAAAGCTTGAGATCAAAATGGAGGCAACTAGAGACCTTTTCAGTTTCACTTCTAAACCCAAAACAAACTTTCCTGAAATTATTTCACCGATCAGGAAAAAAGTCAATATTCACTCAAGAGGTAAGACTTTGCCTATGATTTGGGGGTGGGGGAGAAATATGGCCAAAAGTAATCTGGCAGAATGCAATTTGAAAAGGCAAATTAGACCCAGGTAAGTCAGCCAATGTAAGTTTTCCCCTAAATTAATATCCCTAGTCACAACAACATCTCCAATATATATGAATATTTGGTGGGACCCGTTGACAGAGATCTATAGATCCACCTTGGTAATAGAACTTGGCGGAGCTCATAGTTGCTTCAAAATATCTGGACCCTGGGGGTGCGTGAAACCGAGTTAAAAGATGATAGCTAGAAGACAGAGCAGACACACTTCTTCCTATTCCTTCCTCTAGGTATACAGCTAGATCCCTAAGAAGAAGGACAGTTGGAAGAAAGACAGGCAGGGACAAGGGTCTCCCACCTTAAGAGCAAGCCACCCTTAAAAGGATTTTACACCACCCTGGAATGATGCCTCCACCCTTTCCCACATAATAGGTAGGTGAAGGAGGGTTACTCAGATTAAAACAATGTGTCAACAAGCACATAAAGGTCTCTAGACTTAGAAACTACCGTAGCAAAACTTATGGGTCCCCTCCCTCTTCCTGAGCTTTGTACTATCACTCAAAAAGTTTTACTGTCACTCAATAAACTTTGCTTTGCTGCCCACCATTCTTCATCCGGTCTACTTCTTTATTCTTCAAAGGAGTGTGACCAAGAACCACAGGCACTGAAAGAAAAGGAATCCTGTAATACCTGTACATTGCATATAAAGCAAACAGAAGAATACTTAGAAGGAGGGACACATGGGCGGCTCAGTTGCTTAACTGTCTGCCTTAGCTCAGGTGATGAGCTGAGAGTCCTCGGATGGAGCCCCACATTGCCAGGCTCCCCGCTCAGTGGGGAGTCTGCTTCTCCCTCTCCCTCTGCCTCTCCCCCCACTCATGCTCTCTCTCACCCTCTCTCAAATAAATAAAATCTCAAGAAAAAAGAAGAGCTGAAAAGATTGAGAGAAGAAGACAGATCCGCTAGAGACCTAGAAACCTTAGACACAACACGGAAGTCAATTCTCTAGATTTTCTTTTTTGCCTTTCATATTCTGGACTGGGTACTGGAGAAGCCTGGAACCAGAAATACCAATAGGCACAAATGCCCCCCCCAAAAACAAAACAAAAGAAAAGAAAAAAAAGCCTAGAAAAATCTTCTTTACCCCAGCCAAAGAATCAAGAAAGCGACAGGACAGCAAGATGGAAAATTTTTTTTAAGATTTTATTTATTTATTTGACAGAGAGAGAGGATCACAAGTAGGCAGACACAGGCAGAGAGAGAGGGAGAAGCAAGTTCTCTGCTGAGCGGAGAGCCCGATGCGGGGCTCGATCCCAGGACCCTGAGATCATGACCTGAGCCGAAGGCAGAGGCTTTAACCCACTGAGCCACCCAGGTGCCCCAAGATGGAAAATTTTTGACAACCACCCAACTCCAGCCAAATACCATGAAAAAAACTAGAGTTCCACCCTACTCTTGTCAGCAAAGACCAGGTGGGGAGCCTAACGCTTCCATCCTCACCCAGCTGTAATAAGGTGCCCTCTACTTCTGAGGATTTCACAGGAGACTGAATTGAGAACCTAAATCTCCAACCCTACCCAGAACTTCCTCCCTTTGCCCTACTGGTGTGATGTCAGGGGAGGCTTGCCAAAGCAGAAGACTTAAATAAGATCCAGATTCTCATAATATCCAAAATGTCCAAAACACCCAGTAAAAAAATGACTCTTCCTACCCAAATAAGGAAAATCTCAACTTTAATGGGAAAAAGCAGTAAACACATGCCAAGACTGACATGACACCAATGTTGTTTGAATTATATGACAAGGATTTTAAAACAGCTTTCATAACATTTTAGTGATGAGATTTACAAACATTTGAAACAAATAGAAAAAAAGAGAAAGTCCTGGGGGGGGAGAAAAGATATAAAAAAGAATCAAAGAGGGTTGCCTTTGTGGCTCAGTGGGTTAAAGCCTCTGCCTTCGGCTCAGGTCATGGTCTCAGGGTACTGGGATGGAGCAGGGAGCCTGCTTCCTCCTCTCTCTCTGCCTGGCTCTGCCTACTTGTGATCTCTGTCTATCAAATAAATAAATAAAATCTTAAAAAAAAAAAAGAACCAAAGAGATTTTTTAAAATTTCTTTTCAGTATAACAGAATTCATTGTTTATGCACCACACCCAGTGCTCCATGCAATACCTGCCCTCCTTAATACCCACCACCTGGCTCCCCCAACCTCCCTCCTCTCCCCGCTTCAAAACACTCAGATTGTTTTTCAGAGTCCATAGTCTCTCATGGTTCACCTCCCCTTCCAATTTCCCTCAACTCCCTTCCCCTCTCCATCTCCCTATGTCCTCCCTGTTATTTGTTATGCTCCACAAATAAGTGAAACCATATG
>NW_019155604.1:0-5154 GCF_002288905.1 Enhydra lutris kenyoni | reverse complement strand
CGACACTCAGACACCCCTGATCCTTCTGTGACCCTGCAGGACCTGAGGCCACGCTGACCCTGCGTGGGCTTCACCCCGGTTAAGCCTCTGGAGTGATGTCCCTCACCAGAACAGACTTTTTTAAAAGTCCTGATTTTGTGCTCCGTTGCTCCGCTGCTTGCTGGGAGCCGGCCCCTCCCCCCGTGGTCTATCTTCCCGTCGCTTTGGATTCACTTCTCCGCCAGTCCTACCTTTCAGAAAGTGGTTGATTTTCTGTTTCTAGAGTTGCTGTTCTTCTCTTCGATCTCCTGTTGGATTTGTAGGTGTTTGCAATCTTTAGATAAGCTATCTAGCTGATCTCCCGCTATGTGAAGTAGTCTCAGCCTGCTACTTCTCCACCATCTTGACTCCTCCTCCCTAACCTGAACTTTTTGAATCATACACCTGTGTTTTTCTTTTGCATTTCTATTTTTTTAATTTTTTTAAATTTTATTTTAGTTTAGCCTAGTTTATTCCTTTTTTATATTTATTTTCTAATATTCATATAGAGTAAAACTTCAAGGTAATCCCCTTTCCCCAATCAATGATAACCCTATAGATAAACCAATTTTTAACCCCCCTTTATGTTAGGAAAGTTGAGTTCTTTAACAAAGATATCAAGATACATCCAGGAAAAATCAAAACAACCTTCCTCGCACACACCGAAAATTTATTACCACTCTCCCATCTTTTTCTACCGCCAGTGTTTCTGTGTTTTTGTGTTTATCCTGATAGTATATAAATCTTATACTTGGGGTTCTTTTTGACGAGGTTCTTCCTTTATTTGCTTATAAATATATATATATATATATATATTTTCCTCTTTTGTCATATACTTTTATCAGTCTTTTTGTTTGTCTGTTTTTGTTTGTATACTTCCTAAATCTTACCTTGGGGCCCATTTGGGATGAACCTTCTCTTTTATCTTCCCTTTTTTTCCTGTCTTTCTCTCTCTCTCTCTTTTTTTCTTTTTCTTTTCTTTTTTCTCTCGTTTGGGTAGGGGAATCCTGATTGCTCAGAACTGTTCCAGGGTGCACCTTGACTGCACCATGGTCGATACATCCAGCTAATTCCATTCAGTCATCTCTCACTAAAATGACTAGGAGGAGGAATGCCCAACAGAAGAAAAATACAGAGGATGGGCCTTCTGCAACAGAGCTAATGGCTATCAACATAGACAATATGTCGGAAAGAGAATTCAGGCTAACAATTATCCAGGCAATAGCTAGGTTGGAGAAAGCCATGGATGACCAAACAGAATTGTTTAGGGCCAAATTGAAAGCGAGCAGGGAAGATGTTCACAATGTTAGGGCTGAGCTGAAAGCTACCAGGGAAGAGGTTCACAAAGCTCTCAATGAGTTCCAATCTAATCTAAGTTCTCTCAAAGCTAGGGTAACTGAGACAGAAGATAGAATTAGTGATCTGGAGGACAAACAAATAGAGAGAAAGGATCAGGTGGAAGCCTGGAACAAACAGCTTAGAGTCCACGAAAACAGAATCAGGGAAATAAATGATGCCATGAAACATTCCAATGTCAGAATTATTGGACTCCCTGAAGGGGAGGAGAAAGACGGAAGTCTAGAAGATAGAGTGGGAAAAGTTCTTCATGAAAATTTTCTCAATCTCGTGAATGGAACCAGCATACATGTACTAGAGGCCGAAGAGTCTCCACCCAAGATTATAGATTCCAAAAAAAATCAAGGCACCTGATACTCAAATTGAGAAATCATAATTGTAGATATAATCTTGTGAAAGCTGCTAGGACAAAGAGGCTCCTTACTTACAGAGGAAAGCCCATCAGAATAACATCAGATCTGTCCACAGAAACCTGGCAAGCCAGAAAGGGCTGGCAAGATATATTCAGGGCACTAAATGAGAAGAACATGCAGCCAAAAATACTTTATCCAGCAAGATTGATATTCAAAATGGATGGAGAGATAAAGAGTTTCCAAGACTGGCAAGGCTTAAAAGACTATGCAACCACCAAGCCAACACTGCAGGAAATATTAAGGGGGTACTATAAAAGATTAAAAATCTTAAGAATAGCATTGAATAGAAATATAGAGACAATATATGGAAAGAAAGACTTCAAAGGTAACATGATGTCAATAAAAACGTATCTATCAATAATCACTCTCAATGTGAATGACCTAAAGGCGCCCATAAAACAACACAGGGTTGCAGATTGGATAAAACGATAGGACCTATCCATATGTTGTCTACAAGAGACTCATTTTGAACCTAAAGATACACCTAGACTGAAAGTGAAGGGATGGAGAAGCATCTTTCATGACAATGGGCCTCAAAAGAAGGTCGGGGTAGGGATTCACATATCAGATAATTTAGATTTTAAACTAAAGACTCTAGTCAGAGATACAGAAGGACACTACAGCATTCTTAAAGGGACTATACACCAAGATGATCTAACAATTGTAAACATCTATGCCCCCAATATGGGAGCAGCCAATTACATAAGAAATCTGTTAATCAAGCTAAAGAGTCATATTGATATGAATACATTTATAGTAGGAGATCTTAACACACCTCTCTCAGAAATAGACAGATCATCGAAGCAGAAAATCAATAAAGAAACAAGAGCATTGAATGATACATTGGACCAGATGAACCTCATAGATATATACAGAACATTCCACCCTAAAACAACAGAATACTCATTCTTCTCAAGTGCACATGGAAACTTCTCCAGAATAGACCCCATACTGGGTCACAAATCAGGACTCAACCGATACCAAAAGACTGAGATTATTCCCTGTATATTCTCAGATCACAATGCCTTGAAACTGGAGCTCAATCAAAAGGAAAAGTTCAAAAGGAACTCAAACACCTGGAAGCTAAAGACCACCTTGCTTAAGAATGCGTGGATCAACCAGGAGATCAAAGAAGAATTAAACAGTTCATGGAGACCAATGAGAATGAAGACACTTCAGTCCAAAACCTATGGGATACAGCAAAGGTGGTCCTAAGGGGGAAATACATAGCCATCCAAGCCTCCCTCAAAAAAATGGAAAAATCCAGAACACCCCAGCTGTCTCTACACCTTAAAGAACTGGAGAATCTACAATAAATCAAACCTACTCCACACATAAGAAGGGAAATCATCAAGATTAGAGCTGAGATCAATGAGGTAGAAACCAGAGATACAGTAGAACGTATCAAGGAAACTAGACGCTGGTTTTTTGAAAGAATCAATAAGATTGATAAATCATTGGCCACACTAATCCAAAATAAAAGAGAGAAAGCCCAAATTCATAAAATTATGCATGAAAAGGGAGATATCACAACTAACACCAAGGAAGTAAAAACAATCAGAAGTTATTATCAACAGTTATATGCCAATAAGCTAAGCAACCTAGATGAAATGGATACATTCCTAGAAAACTATAAACTCCCAAAACTGAACAACCTGAATAGACCAGTATCTAGTAACGAGATTGAAGCAGTGATCAAAAAACTCCCCCAAAACAAGAGCCCAGGACCTGATGGATTCCCTGGGGAATTCTACCAAACTTTCAAAGAAGAAATAACACCTATTCTCCTGAAGCTGTTTCAAAAAATTGAAGCAGAAGGAAAACTAACAGACTCTTTCTATGACGCCAGCATTACCCTGATCCCCAAACCAGGCAAAGACCCTACCAGAAAGGATAATTTCAGACCAATATCACTGATGAATGGGGATGCTAAGATTCTCAACAAGATCCTAGCAAACAGGATCCAACAGCACATTAAAAAGATTATCCACCATGACCAGGTGGGATTCATCCCTGGGCTACAAGGATGGTTCAACATTCGCAAATCAATCAATGTGATAGAACAAATCAATAAGAGAAGAGAGAAGAACCACATGGTCCTCTCAATTGATGCAGAAAAAGCATTTGACAAAATCCAGCATCCATTCCTGATTAAAATGCTTCAAAGTATAGGGATAGAAGGAACATTCCTGAACTTCATAAAATCTATCTATGAAAGACTGACAGCAAATATCATCCCCATGGGAAAAAACTTGCAGCCTTCCCGTCAAGATCAGGAACACGACAAGGATGCCCACTCTCACCACTCTTGTTCAACATAGTATTAGAAGTCCTAGCAACAGCAATCACACAACAAAGAGAAATAAAAGGTATCCAAATTGGCAATGAAGAAGTCAAACTCTCTCTCTTCGCACATGACATGATTCTTTATATGGAAAACCCAAAAGACACCACCCCCAAACTACTAGAACTCATACAGCAATTCAGTAACGTGGCAGGATACAAAGTCAATGTACAGAAATCAGTAGCTTTCTAATACACTAACAATGAAAATACAGAAAGGGAAATTAGAGAATCAATTCCATTTACTATACCACCAAGAACCATAAGATACCTGGGAATAAACCTAACCAAAGAGGTAAAGGAACTGTGCTCAAGGAAATACAGAACACTCATGAAAGAAATTGAAGAAGACACAAAAAGATGGAAGACCATTCCATGCTCTTGGATCGGAAGAATAAACATTGTTAAAATGTCTATACTGCCTAGAGCAATCTTTACTTTTAATGCCATTCCGATCAAATTCCACAGGTATTTTTCAAATAGCTGGAGCAAATATTCCTAAAATTTGTATGGACTCAGAAGAGACCCCAAATCGCTAAGGAAATGTTGAAAAACAAAAATAAAACTGAGGGCATCACGTTACCTGATTTCAAACTTTACTACAAAGCCGTGATCACCAAGAAAGCATGGTACTGGCATAAAAACAGACACATAGACCAGTGGAACAGAGTAGAGAGCCCAGGTATGGACCTTCAACTCTATGGTCAATTAATCTTCGAAAAAATATACAGTGGAAAAAAGACAGTCTCTTCAATAAATGGTGATGGGAAAACTGCACAGCTATATGCAGAAGAATGAAACTTGACCATTCTCTTACACTGTACACAAAGATAAACTCAAAATGGATAAAAGACCTCAATGTGAGACAGGAATCCATCAGAATCCTAGAGGAGAACATAGGCAGTAACCTCTTCGATATCAGCCATAGCAACTTCTTTCAAGATATGTCTCCAAAGGCAAAGGAAACAAAAGCGAAGATGAACTTCTAGGACTTCATCAAGATCAAAAGCTTCTGCACAGCAAA
>NW_019155603.1:0-5154 GCF_002288905.1 Enhydra lutris kenyoni | reverse complement strand
CCCCCCCCAGACTCAGAAGGCTATATCCTAAATTAAAAAGTAGAAGGATCAAGGTCGGAATGAAGAACCATTCATATATAAATGCTGGAAATAACCTACTTTTATTTTACATGATTGAAGTCCAAAACAAAAAACCCCACCAAATCTAGCTCTTATTGCTATGTCCTAGTGTATCAGAGGTCCCCTTTCATATGCCATGAACATGAGAAGGGGTGGTTGTCAGAATAATGACCTTATCTGCTTATTTCAAGAGCCCAACATCTAAGGCCTGATAATATAGAAATCAAAATTGTACTTGTCAAAACTCATCAAATTGTATAGACTTTAAATTTTTGCATTATTATATTTAAATTATACCTTAAATTAAGCAGCACATGGCAAAAAAGGGTAGGAAGAGAGGATAAAAAGAATACATTATTAAATCCTGTGGCTAAATGATTTTGTATCTGTTGTCCTCAACAGGGTCAAAGGCAGGAAACAACAGGCAAAGCTTATTCTTAAATAATGCTTCTGAGCTGCCTAAACAGATATTTCCCATGGACCACTAAAGGGACTTCTTCAGTAAATGACAGTACCCTATGCCCTCAATCTTGATTTAAAAAAACTGGAGAGAATTCTTGGAGTGAAGAACAAGGATTGATTTTTTTCTTATTTTTTTCCATTATTTTTCAAATAATCTATGAACTAGTTTAACTCTTTCATCAATATGAAAATCATGCATCCTCATCCCAGCAATTAAGGATTTAGCTCTCCGGGTTTAGGCATTTCATGGTGGAGGGGGGGAAGGGTATTAGGTCCATTTATTTAAAATCGAGGCTGAAAAACAAATTAAAAAGTCCTTGTCCATCTGGAGATTTTAATATATTTATTTGAAAACCAAGTTCTGTGAAAGAGCACACTAAACAGTCATATATCTTCTCTTCACCAAAGACTTGGAGACAAGGTTCTTCGGGTCAGCGCAAAGGCAATGGTACATGCAGTGAGTAGCAGGTCTCAGCATGGATTTCTTCACAAACATCTCCAATACAGGCCTGGACAACCATCTTCAGATGAGCAATGAGATCCTAAGGAAGTGGGAAGGGGGAAAAACTAGGGTCATCCTTTGTTTAAAAGAAAATTTTTTACCATGAGCTGTCGATGTCTAAAACTAGCCCCTAACCCTGCCTACGCAGTCCTAACACACCAGTGTTGTGGTAAGATGGACTACAGTTTTTACACTCCTACTAGACTGAATATTTTATCCTTTTGAAAATAGGAATCCAATTTCTGGGACGCCTGGTTGGCTCAGTTGGTAGAGCATGTGACTCAATCTCAGGGTTGTGAGTTTGAGTCCCCACTGGGTTTAGAGTTTACTTAAAAAAAATCTAATTTCTAATTAAAAACTTCTAAGCCATCTTGTAGTTAATTGCCTTGAAAGACTTAATCAGGGGGTTTTCAGTAATGTGTGGCCAAAGGCTTGAGGGGGCTAATGTGAGTCTGTTCAGTTCCACACAGAGACTGAGTGCTTATGGTATCAATGCCGCCATGCGCTGGTTGGGTAAAGCTTAGGAAACCATCAAAGGCCCAAAGATAATTTTCAAAGCAATTTTACATAGACAGGAAGTTAGTATAAATCTCCCTCTCTCCATCAAAGGTCCAAACACTTTTGGGGGCTTGAATATATTTTCCTACTAATGGCAGGGTTTCTGCCTTAATATTTATCTGAGATTTCTGTAAAAGCTTTCATTAATTGCTAGTCACTGTGTAACACTCATGGTCTCATGGTGCTAGATTTACAGCCTGGCATTTAAGTAGAAGAAAAGGATAGAAGAAAAGGATAAATTCTTATTGTCTGACAATGTATCTGTACTAGAGTGAGAAAACCTTGATTAATAGTTTATATGCATCTTCAAATATGTGATGACAATTTCATAACATTATTCTAATTTTTTGCATCTAAAGACCTACTTCAACACTGTTAGAACACTGGCATCATTTTTTTCAACTGGGTGAAGCTTTGTTATATGGTCTAAACTGACTCTGAAGTACTTTTAAGCACCATGTCTTATACACATTAGATGTTCGATATAGCTTCAGTGAGTAAATGAATATTAAGGCTTTTAGTACCAAAAGTATCACCAAAGGAAAGGGGGAGAGAGAGACGGATCAGTGATCCATGGAGCAGTGCTGGCCATAAACTCTAACTGATCTGTAACAAGGGGCTCACATCAAAGTGTAAATCAACTCTATCATGAGCAAACTGTCATTCAGTTGACTTTCTTGGGAGTAAGGAGTAAGCAAGAATTTTTCAATAAAAGAAGTATTGAGCAGATTGACATTTTGGAGCAAGCTCTCTACTCTCTCACGGACCTATGAGAACAGTTTAAACCGCTCTGAATAGTACTGGTCAAACACTAGAGGGTAGAGAGTCAAAGGAGAAAGAAAAAGGAACTGGAGGTTATGTATGCTGAAGAAGTCAAAAAGAGGGGAAATTCTAACACCATTTAGGTAAATAGAGATTAAGCACAAAAGGAATGGAAAAAGTGACACGATGTCTCTGCCGAAAACATTTAAGATGTACTGACCAACAGAATTCCTTTGATAAACAATTTTATTTCGCACATACCTCTGGTCCTTAATCATCGATATACTCAAATGGTTCTGGAGGTTCTGGCTCTTGTTCTTCTTCCTCGATTTTTGGGCCATGGGCTGCCACCGGTTCAACCAGTTCCTCTGTGTCTTCACTGGTGTCCTTCAGGATGATGATGCCGCCAATGGAAAGCTGTACACACAGAGCAAGGGGTGAAGCAGCACAAACCCCGCTCATATTCTCAGACGGCTCCAGAGTCTAGCGCGCGTATTTGTTAAACGGTACCTTAAGACTACTCAGATGATCTGGGAGTAAAGACCTGGCATAGAACTACATTTCCCCAGACAGCAGCCAGGAAATGCGGGTGTGTGCGCCTGTGTGACGCTACACCCGTGACAAACTGGTCGGCTGCAAGAAGCGGCTACTAAGACCTTCCTCTTCCATTCCTCCAGTTAGTCTGAGGACTAAACGAGGAAGGCAACAGTCGATGTCCACGACAAAGGACAGAGAAACTTGTAATCTATAGGGAATAGTTATAAACTTAACCCAGTGGCAGAACATCACTGTTCCCAACTAAAGACTGGTATTTCCTGCACTGCCTTGATCTGACTGGAGAGAGAAAGTTTACTTATTTACTTTTACCAATACAGCATTCTAATGTCTTGCTATTCGACACATGGTCCTGGACCAGCAGCATCACTATCACATGGGAGTTTGTCAGAAATGCAGAAAACATAGCCCGACCTAAATCTATAGAACTGCACTTAAACAAGACCCACGGGTGTACGTACGCACATTAAAGTTTGAGAAGCACGCTACTCTAACAGATACTTTATTACTCGTGAGAAAATTATCATTTTGGACAAAAAAGACAATCTACAAGTGAAAAGCCAATTTCTCTCCAGTGATTTCAGAATGGCAGAGTGAACAACATAAATATGACAGATACACTGAATGTTTTTCACTTGAACCTACAAATCCTTATGATACAAGGACGTAGTAGATGGGAAACAAAAAAGAACTAGAGAGTAGAAGCAATTTTATTAGCCCTCTCCCAAATGTATCAGCAGAAGTAAATTCACACACCAAACTATTCACCCATCTCTGTGTGCTAATCTTATTCTATTTGCTTGGCTGTGTCAAAGGAAATGGGAAGCTGCTGTCTGTAATTAGATCAGTCAATAGTGGCAGGGCCCATTGGGAAAAACATTACTTCTACCAAAGCAAATTACTGGAAAGGAAAAGAATCTCAAGCTCATCAGTCAGATGATTCACATATATACAAATAGCTCTGCAGTTCAACCTAATCTGATTTTTACTCCCTGGAGCTCTGTCCTGTCCTGCTATAAAACTGGTGTCTTCATGAATGTCTATACTATCTCACTTGTCTTGACACGCATATTCATACACTTTATTTTCTAACTCCTTCCCCTAAAAAGTCTGCTTTCCTTGAAGAGAGCCATTTTATGAGTGGACCTTGCCTTTACTACCAATATGTACCTAAGAAAAATCATAGTACAAGGCCACTGTCCTAATCCTCTACGGTCTGAAAGTTCCCCTGAGCCTTCTAAAGGACCAAATAAAGATGAATCATACCAAACAAGAAAATACCTATGTTCACAAAAAGGATTTCCTGTATTTGGGAAACAGACAGCTCCAGGTTATAACTGTACTATTTCATGCTCAACTGGAATGAAATAATCCAACTCAAATCCTGCAGTATAAACAACATAAGGAAAAAGCCTTATAGCAACGTGGTTTAGTTTACTTTATTTTTAAAAAGTAATCTCTACAACAAATGTGGGGCTTGGAACTACAACCCCAAGATCAAGAGTTACATGATCTGACCAAGTCAGCCAGGTGCTCGTGACCTTTTTACCACTGTAAAATGTTCTTTGTCTCCCGCAACAATTCTTTTCTTTTTTTTAAAGATTTTATTTATTTATTTGACAGAGAGAGAGCGCACACACAAGCAGGGGGAGCTGCAGGCAGAGGGGCAGCTGACCAGGAAGCCCAATGTGGGGCTTGATCCTAGGACCCCGGGATCGTGACCCGAGCCGAGGGCAGACACTTAAATGATGAACCATGCGGGTGCCCCAACCATTTTTCTTTTAAAGTATATTTTGTCTGATGTTAGTATAGCTGCTCCAGCCCTCTTTTTGTTACTTGTCTGCATGGGATATCTCCCTATCCTTTTGCTTTTAATCTACTTCAATCTTTGAATCTAAAGTGTGTGTATGTTTTAAGATCTTATTTTTTTTTTTTTGAATGTCTCAATATGTATATTTCTGCACCTTTATTTAGACTTTCACATGGACATCTCTAACCGGTTTGGTTCAGATTCGCTTCAGTTCATACTCTCAAGAACACATTTATCAGGCACCAGACAACAAGGTTCCTTAAGATAGTCAATATACTGCAGGAGAGACACTGAAAAGTGAAATTCTAATTATTCTTGACATAGGGCATTCTAGGGTGTTTCATGCCAAAATAATGAAAGTTATTTTTCTTCAGAAAACTGAAAGACAATGCATGAGGCATCTTCAGGTTTCCATAGAAATGGGGTTAAATTTAAAAAAAAAAAA
>NW_019155602.1:0-5155 GCF_002288905.1 Enhydra lutris kenyoni | reverse complement strand
ACTTTGAATTTACTTCAAGAACTTTTCTTTTGCATGTACAACTTGGCGTAGTACAAGAGGCTTAGCTTTCAGGCTATCTTGGCTTTCGACATGCTTTCCTTACCAGGCTTAATCATATTTAAATTTTGATTGGAAGTGAGGGATGTGTGACTCTTCCTTTCATTTGAACACTTAGATGCCATTGTAGGGTTATTAATTGCCCTGATTTTGATGTTGTGTCTCAGCAAATGGGGAAGCCCAAGGAGAGGGAGAGAGATGGGAAGGACCCATTGGTGGAGCAGTCAGAAGGCCCACAACAGTTACTGATTAAACTCAGTGTCTTATATAGGTGTGATTCATGGCATCCCAAAACAGTTACAGTATTAACATCAAAAATCACTGATCATTAGGTAACCATAACAAATACAAGAATAATAAAAAAGTTTGAAATACTGTGAGAATTACCTAAATGTGACAGAGACGTGAAGTGAGCAAATGCTACTGGAAACATGTGCCAGAAGACTCGCTTGATGCACTGTTACCACAAATCTCCAGTTTATAAAAAATGCAGTATTTGTGAAGTACAGTAAAATGAGATATGCCTGGACGGTAAGAACCCACTTAATTTATTCATTTACTCAAGAAATATTTATTTGGCATCTACCATGCATTATTGTTGCACTGGGATACAGTATGAATAAAACAAAAATAAAATCTAAAGTATGTAGTCATGTAAGTATTGTATAAAGACATTTTGTTACTGAAAACTGGTTTTGTCTCTTGGTGACCGTCAAGCCAAAAGATACAGCCAAGCCAAAGAATAGGAAAAGGAAAGGTCTTGCAGCAAGTAAAGGAGAACACTATGCCTCTTTCCCAGAGAGATGTTTCCCTGAATAACAAAATTGGGAAAGTTTTATGCTAAAGGTTTGTACATATTCATGACGAGGCTAGTGGAATGGAGAATACATCATGGAATTGAGGCAAAAGTCGTCTTAAAGTGCCTGAGTCCAGGTCAGCGTCACCGGGGCCGGCAAGGGATAGAATCAACAGGTTTCTGCCTCCAGTTGGTGAGGGCTAAAGGGATTTAGATCCTGAAAAGATAACTGGAGAAGATCAGTCTTCACTTTTGAACTCTGGGGGTTTTACCACAGATTTATTGCCCCTGACATGATTAGGCTTCTGGCCTGATAGTGGCTGTTTTACATCCCCCCCCACCACCAAAAACTGTACATTTTATGTGACATTAGACAACATTCCCCAGTTTCTCTCAGTTGTGACATGTAGATGGCGTTACATGGTTTTTGTGGTCACCCATGCTGAGCAAGGTTTTTCAATCTTCAAAACACTCGAAACTCAAAGGTTCACATTTCACATTTCACATCAGTTCACAAGTCCAAGTGTATCTTCCCATTTATTGGAGTTGGCATAGATTCCCTTTTAGGTAGAAAGGTAGAGACGAAGCCATTTTCTTTAAAAACAGGTTTGTTCACAATTTCATTTATGCCATAAAAATCAGATGAGAGCATGTTGTTAAGCTGTTTTATATTCTCTCACAAGATGGCTGGGGGGCGAGTGAGCCAGTGACCACACAAGCAGGGGGAGAGGGAGAGGGAGAATCCAACGTCCCGCTGAGCAGAGAGGCTGACGCAGGACTCAATCCCAGGACCTGGGATCATGACATGACCTGAGCTGAAGGCAGATGCCTAACCGACTGGGGCACCCAGGAGTCCCCATTTCTATATTTTTCATGACTTCCAAGTGTTTCTTGTATGCTATCCCATTGTTGGATATTGTTCCCAGAATTTTGTTGCTATAAACAACATCACTTTTACTGTCTGTGTTGCTAAAGACTATTTCGTTAAGTGAAATTGCTAGGTCAGGGCCTTGAAAAGTAACTAAACTCTAGAAGCCAATGTTGAGCTTTTGAGTAATGGTCTCAGATAACAGAATCGGGGCCCTTTTGATACACCCTCATTAGTCCTATTGTTTGCCTTTAGTGAGTGTTCTTTATTGCTTTACAGGACTTTTTTCTTTCTCCTTAAGCATCCTGCCTCATCTCTACTCTCTAAGCTTACCTCCTTTGCTATGGGGTGGCCTTGCTATCATCAGTCAAGTCTTGCTTATCCAAATATCCACTCCACAATGTAATTTTATTAATTAATTAATTTATTTAAAAGATTTTACTTATTTATTTGACAGTTAGAGGTCACAAGCAGGCAGAGAGGCAGGCAGAGAGAGGGGAGGAAGCAGGCTCCCTGCTGAGCAGAGAGCCTGATGCCTGGGCTGGATCCCAGGACCCTGGGATCATGACCTGAGCCGAAGTCAGAGGCCTGAACCCACTGAGCCACCCAGACGCCCCTACAATGTAATTTTAAAAACTTTCTTTCAACTTCCTTCAAAAGCTACTGACTTATTTTCCTTTTGTTTTCAGACTTCTTGAAATAGTAGTTTGAGCTTGTAACTCTACTTGCTAAACTTTTATGTCTTGCTAAACTACATCTCATCATAGTTTGGCTTACTTTGTACCATTTTACAGACTTATTTTGCCAAAGTTGTTGATTTCCTTTATGCTTAAGTGCAGGCCTTTTTAAAAAGCCACATCTTGTTCAACTTCCCTTAGCATCTGGTCTTGCTGAACATTTCCTACTTTCAGAATACTCCCTCGTATTGAGTGATGTTACATTGAGGATGGTTTTTCTCTTTCTGTTTTGCTGGCTTGTGTTGTTGTTGTTGTTGTTGTTGTTGTTGCTAGCTCCTTAAATACTTGGTGTGCTTTGCATTTATCCTTGATCTGATTTTTGTTAATGCACATTCTCCCAGGTCATGTTACCCATTTTCACGTATGTATGTATGTATGTATGTATGTATGTATGTATGTAAATGTGTGTGTGTGTGTGTGTGTGTGTGTGTGTGTATAATATGCTGATGACTCCCAAATATATCCCCAACCCTAAATTTACTTTAAATCTTTGAAGTCACTTATTAGTGCCTTGTTAAAATACCCCTCTGAAGGGGCGCGTGGGTCCTGGGTGGCTAAGTGGATTAAAGCCTCTGCCTTCCGCTCAGGTCATGATCCCAGGGTCCTGGGATCAAGCCCCACATCTGGCTCTCTGCTCAGCAGGGAGCCTGCTTCCCTTCCTCTCTCTCTGCCTGCCTCTCTGCCTACTTGTGATCTCTGTCAAATAAATAAAAATCTCAAAAAAAAAAAAAAGTTAAGTATCTTGAGAAAAATGTATTAAAAAAAAAAACCCTCTGAAGAGAATTTCAGGGACCTCAAAATTAAGATGTCCAAACTTGGCTATTCTCACATTACATTGTATTTGAACTTGCAGTGGGTTTGGCCCTTTCTATCAGTCTGGTTCCAACCAGGATAGAGAAACCACATAGTTATTATTTATTTTTTTTTAAAGATTTATTTATTTATTTATTTGTCAGAGCGAGAGAGGGAGAGAGAGCGAGCACAGGCAGACAGAATGGCAGGCAGAGGCAGAGGGAGAAGCAGGCTCCCTGCCGAGCAAGGAGTCCGATGTGGGACTCGATCCCAGGACGCTGGGATCATGACCTGGGCCGAAGGTAGCTGCTCAACCAACTGAGCCACCCAGGCGTCCCGAGAAACCACATAGTTATAATGCTAAAAATTAGTGTAATTTTTTTAGTTTAACTTTTTTAAAACCCTGTTTTTTTAAGGGATTGGAATAGCTAGGAATTGGCTAGTAATAAGTAAACTCTAAAACACAGAGTACTAGCAGATTTAAGGAGTAGCTAATACTCTTAGGACTGAGATGGCGCAATGGCAGGAAGAGTTCTTCACCCACGGCTGAGGTCCTGACCTTATTGGAAGAGGGCATGGCCTTGGCTCACCGACTGGCTAAGTTGGTGTGTCCTGCTAGCTGCACTTGATGGAAATCTGTCATGCAGGGTAGCAGGGAAAGCTGTTCATGGGAATGTCTCTTACTGGAAAAGCTGCTACTTGTTCACTCTAGAAGCCGCTGTTTACTGTGGAAGCCATGTTTTGGAGAAGCCGTCCAGGTGGCAGATGCTAGAAACACCATGGGTGCTGCACGTGGGAGCCTGCTGAACGAGCACACCGGAACCAGACACAAAAACACTTTTCTCTTACAGTGTCTCCCGTGCTCTTTACTGACAAAGTTTACATTGTCCCCGCTGGCAAGGGAAAAATATTTAAAGAGCCCAGATCATTGTTCATGGAGCCAACAAAAAGGATGAAGAGGAGCTACGAGATAATAAATTGATAACTAGAGTGTCCACCCAGAACCCTTCTTCCTCTCAGTCCTCTGTTGATTTTTCCAAATGTCTGTTGTCCGTGATTTGTTATTTCTGTCTTTCGCTCGGGCTTGGTTCAGGCTCATACCATTTTTTCTCTTGTTCCGTCAGCCTTTTTTCATCCAGTTTATTATCTTTGTCTTCTATTTTCTAGCTATAAAACAAAACTAATCAAATTAGCTATAGAATTAAATTCAGACAAGGCTCTTTACAATTTGACCTTAGCCTATCTAGTTCATTCTATCATCACTGATCTTTGGACTACTTCTGAAACATTCCAGGTGCTTTGATGATATTTTGTTTGTCCCTTACCCCAAGGTTTCCCATCATTTTGGAAATAAGGTGTTACCTCAGTGAAGCTGTATCTGACTTTGGAAATTAGTTGCTCTCTGTTCTCTCTTTTTTTAAGATTTTATTTATTTATTTGACAGAGATCACAAGTAGGCAGAGAGGCAGGCAGAGAGAGAGGGGGGAAGGAGGCCCCCTGCTGAGCCCGAGATCATGACCTGAGCCGAAGGCAGAGGTCCAACCCACTGAGCCACCCAGGTGCCCTCTCTTACCACTTTTTGTTTTAAATATCTCTATAATAGCAGTTATTATGTTGTATGATAATTGCTGCACTTATATGTACCTTATTTCTTCTTACGTTTCAAGGACCTGACAGCCAGTAAGTAAGGGAAGTAATTTTTAGTTAAGAATCTGCATTTCCCTTTTGAAGTCTTTGCATTATAAATAGACGTTTTGGCTTCCCATTCTAAAAGATAGCTTTTGAGGGGCGCCTGGGTGGCCCCTTTGGTTAAGTGTCCAACTCTTGATCTCAGCTCAGGTTCTGATTTTAGGGTCATGAGTTCAAGCCCTGCACTGGGCTCCATGTCAGACTCCATGCTGGGCG
>NW_019155601.1:4530-5156 GCF_002288905.1 Enhydra lutris kenyoni | reverse complement strand
AGCACCAAGAACCATAAGATACCTGGGAATAAACCTAACCAAAGAGGTAAAGGATCTGTACTTGAGGAACTACAGAACACTCATGAAAGAAATTGAAGAAGACACAAAAAGATGGAAGACCATTCCATGCTCTTGGATCGGAAGAATAAACATTGTTAAAATGTCTATACTGCCTAGAGCCATCTATACTTTTAATGCCATTCCAGTCAAAATTCCACCGGTATTTTTCAAAGAGCTAGAGCAAATAATCCAGAAATTTGTATGGAATCAGATGAGACCCCGAATTGCTAAGGAAATATTGAAAAACAAAAATAAAACTGGCGGCATCATGTTACCTGATTTCAAACTTTACTACAAAGCTGTGATCACCAAGACAGCATGGTACTGGCATAAAAACAGACACACAGACCAGTGGAACAGAGTAGAGAGCCCAGATATGGACCCTCAACTCTATGGTCAAATAATCTTCGACAAAACAGGAAAAAATATACAGTGAAAAAAAGACAGTCTCTTCAATAAATGGTGCTGGGAAAACTGGACAGCTATATGTAGAAGAATGAAACTCGACCATTCACTTATACTGTACACAAAGATAAACTCAAAATGGATAAAAGACCTCAATGTGA
>NW_019155601.1:0-4430 GCF_002288905.1 Enhydra lutris kenyoni | reverse complement strand
ATTGGTGCTGGGAAAACTGGACAGCTATATGTAGAAGAATGAAACTCGACCATTCACTTATACTGTACACAAAGATAAACTCAAAATGGATAAAAGACCTCAATGTGAGACAGGAATCCATCAGAATCCTAGAGGAGAACATAGGCAGTAATCTCTTCGATATCAGCCACAGCAACTTCTTTCAAGATATGTCTCCAAAGGCAAAGGAAACAAAAGCTAAAATGAACTTTTGGGACTTCATCAAAATCAAAAGCTTCTGCACAGCAAAGGAAACAGTCAAGAAAACAAAGAGGCAACCCACGGAATGCGAGAAGATATTTGCAAATGACAGTACAGACAAAAGGTTGATATCCAGGATCTATAAAGAACTCCTCAAACTCAACACACACAAAACAGACAATCATATAAAAAAAAATGGGCAGAAGATATGAACAGTCACTATTATTTTGAACAAACTGTTATGTATAACATCAATAAAGAAGAAAAAATATTTTTAAAAGATTTTTATTTATTTATTTGACATAGAAAGAGAGAGCACAAGCAGGGGAGTGGCAGGCAGAGGGAGAGGGAGAAGCAGGCTCCCAGCTGAGCAAGGAGCCGGAGGCAGGACTCAATCCCAGCACCCTGAGATTATGACTTGAGTGAAGGCAGACACCTAACCGACTGTGCCACCCAGGTGCCCGAAAAATAGAATATTTTATCTTAGCTTCTCTTATGGACTGAACTGCATCTCTTCAAAATTTGCATGTTAAAGTGCTAACCCACAGTAACTTAGAATGTGCTTATATCTGAGAAAAGAGGTAATTGTGCTAAAATGAGGTCACTGGGTCAACCTTAATCCAATAAGATTGCTGTCTTTATAAGAAGAGGAAATTAGGACACACACATAAACACACACATGAATGCAGAGGTAAAATGTGAAGACACAGGAGAAGACAGCCATCTACAAACTAAAGAGAGAGGTCTCCACAGAAATAATCCTGATGACACCTTGAGGTCAGATGTCTAGCCTCCAGAACTGTGAGAAAATAAATTACTGTTAGATTGCCTGATCTGTGTACTTTGTTATAGGAGTCCTAAAAACCAATACAACTCCATTTATTTCTCTAATGTTCTTCTCCTCTTTATGAAGATTCAAGCTTCTGAGCTTCATCATTTTCCCTCTCTTTGAAAAACTTTTTTCAAGATTTTTTGCAAGACAGAACTACTGCCCACAAATCACCTTGATTTTTTTCTGAGAAAGTCTTTATTTTTCCTTTACTTTGAAGGGTGATTTTGTTTTACACAGAATTCTAGGGTGTTTTGTTTCAACACTTTAAACATTTAGCTTCAATCTCCTCTTGCTTACATGGTTTCTGAAGATAAGATGGATGGAATTCTTATCTTGTTCATCTGTAGGTAAGGTGGACTCACTTCCCTCTGGCTTCTTGCCCCCATCCCCACCACCATTTTTTATTGTGGTAAAATATACATAACAGAAAATCTACCTTCTTGACCATTTTTTTTTAAAGATTTTATTTATTTATTTGACAGAGAGATCACAAGCAGGCAGAGAGGCAGGCAGAGAGAGAGGAGGAAGCAGGCTCCCCGCTGAGCAGAGAGCCCGATGCGGGGCTCGATCACAGAACTCCGAGATCATGACCCGAGCTGAAGGCAGCGGTCCAACCCACTGAGCCACCCAGGCGCCCCCCTTCTTGACCATTTTTAAGTAGATTCAAAATGTTGTGCAACATTACCACCATCCATCCCCAGAACTCTTTTCATTTCATAAAACTGATTTCTTTACCAATTAATTCTATACCAATTCTGTACCAATTCTACACCAATTAAATTCTATACCAATTAAACAATAATTCATCCTTTCTCTGACAACTGCTGTTCTACTTTACATCGCTATGATTTTGATTAAATACCTCATATAAGTGGAATCATATAGTATTTGGTTTTTTGTGACTGACATGTTTCATTTAATATAATGTCCTCATGGCTCATCCATATTGTGGCATCTGTCAGAGTTTCTTTCATTTTTTGAGGATGAATAGTATTCCACTATATGCATATACCACATTCTGTTTATCCATTCATCTGTCAATGGACACTTGGTTTGCTTTGATCCTTTGGCTACTATGAATAATGCTGCTATGAAAAAAGGTGTGCAAATATAGAATTGAGCCCTGGCTTTCAGTTCTTCTATATATACACCCAGAGGTGAAATTGTTGGATCATTTGGTAATTCTACCTTTAATTCTTTTGAGAAAACTTCCATACTGTCTTCCACAGTGACTGCCACTTTTTTCATTCCTACCACCAGGGCACAAATCTTCCAATTTCTCCATATCTTTACTGACTCTTGTTATTTTCCATTATTTGATAGCACCTATCTAAATAAAGTGGTATCTCATTATAGTTCAAAATTGCACTCTCCTTTTTTTAAAATTTATCTTTTCAGTGTTCCAAGAGTCATTGTTTATGTATTTTCTTTTTTTTTTTTTAAGATTTTATTTATTTATTTAATAGAGAGCTAGAGAGCACAAGTAGGTAGAGCAGCAGGCAGAGGGAAAGGAAGAAGCAGGCTCTCCACCGAGAAGGGAGCCCAGTGCAGGACTAGATCTCAGGACTCTGGGATCATGACATGAGCTGAAGGCAGCCACTTAACTGACTGAGCCACCCAGGCATCCATTTATGCATTTTCTTAATGATTAATAATTTCAAGCATCTTTTCATGTATTTGTGTATCTTCTTTGGAGAATTTTATAGTTTTAGGTCTTGTATTTAGGTCTTCTTTCATTTTGAGTTAATTTTTGTATATGATTTTAGGTAAGCATCCAACTTTGTCCTTTGCTATGTGCATATGCAGTTTTCCCAATACCATCATTGAAAAGATTTTCCTTTCTCCATTGAATGAGCTTGGCACTCTTACCAAAATTCATTTCACCATACATGTGATGGTTTATTTCTGTGATCTTTATTATTTCCCAATGTTTTATGTGTCTGTCTTTATGCACATATAACACCTTTGTGATTACTGTAGCTTTGCAGCAAGTTTTAAAATAAAGAAATGTAAATTCTACAGATTTGTTCTTTTGGAATTCATTTAGAATTCATTTGGAATTTCTTTTTGGAATTCATTTGGAATTCATATGGAATCTCCCTTGAGATTCCATATGAATTTCAGTATGGGTTTTTCTGTTTCCATAAAAAAGTAATTGCATTTTGATAGGGGTTACATTGAATCTATAGATATCTTTGGGTATTAATAGACATGTTAACATTATTAAATTTTCCAGTCCATGAATATAAGATGTGATTCCATTTGTTTACATCTTTTTATTTAAGATTTTATTTATTTATTTGACACAGAGAGAGAGATCACAAGTAGGCAGAGAGGCGGGCAGAGAGATGGGGGGAAGCAGGCTCCCTGTTGAGCAGAGAGCCCAATGAGGGGCTTGATCTGAGGACCCTGAGATTAGGACCTGAGCCAAAGGCAGAGGCTTAACCCACCGAGCCACCCAGGTGCCCCTGTTTATGTCTTCTTTAACTCCTTTCAGCAATGTTTTATATAATTTTCATCATATAAGTCTTTTGTCTCCTTGGTTAAGCTAATTTCTAAGTGTTTTAGTCTTTTGGGTGCTATTATAATTGGAATTGTTTTTATAATTTCCTTTTCTGATTTTTCACTGTTATGGTATAAAAATGCAATTGATTTGTGTGCCTTAACTTTGTATCGGTTACTTTGCTGAATTCATTTATTAGTTCTAGTAGGATTTTTGTGAAATATTTAGGGATTTCTACATATAAGGTCATATTATATATGAACAGAGATAATTTTGCTTCTTCCTTTCCTGTTGAAATGACTTTCAATTCCTTTTCTTGTCTAATTGCTATGGCTGGAAATTCCAGTACTATGTTAAATGGGTCAGTTAGACTTCAGCAAAATTCTAGTGAGTTAAACCCTGACAAAACAGTTTCCCTTAAGGATAACTTTAGTAAAGAAAACCGAAAGCTCTGGGCATATTGCAAAGTCTTTACTTTTCTTTTCCCTCTGCTGGAAGCATGAGGGGATTTTTCTCCAAAATTCATCCTGAGAACCTAGTGAGATTCTTGGCAGTAAAGCTTATTAAAGTGTGGGTCCCTGCTAAGAGCATCCCCACCCTGGATATTCTGTCAAGCTATCCATACGGAGACTCCCTCAAATCATCAAACATAGTTTAATGTATCCCCAGTGATACTGTCTCCTGCTGTGGACTTCTGCTCCTAGTAAACTGTGATTCTCTGTATCCACCTTTTTTTTTTTTTACAGTAAATTATTTTTTTTTTTTAATTTTATTTTTTATAAACATATACTATCTTTTTATCCCCAGGGGTACAGGTCTGTGAATCACCAGGTTTACACACTTCACAGCACTCACCATAGCACATACCCTCCCCAA
>NW_019155600.1:0-5158 GCF_002288905.1 Enhydra lutris kenyoni | reverse complement strand
TGTCTTCACTGTGTACTTTTCTTCCAGAAGTAAGACTGTGAAGAAAAGGACAATTTATCTGACTTGGTTCTTCATTGAAAGAGATGGAATTTTTTTTTTAAAAAGAAACTTTGAGAATGTGGGTAATTCAAATAACCTGTTGGTAAGTGGGGGGATGAACTTGACAGGGTATACAGGACCCAGGGATATAAAGACTGCTAGAATAGTGACCAAGCTAACACTACAGTAACAGTTTTGTTATGATACCACTTTTTCCATTACTGTCACAGCTGCTTTTAGTCACTACTGGACACCACAACTCTGAATGAATTTTGAATTATTCTTTTGTATTTTCATCACTTCGTCTAAGATCCAAGACCAAGTGACATCCTAATTCTTAATTCATGGATCCAATGATATCACTACTAGGAATAATAAAAGGAATTGTTCAGTCCTCCTCAGGGTCTGTCTGTATTGGGAATTACAACATTTGCTCATTCTGAAACAAAGCTTAGCTCCTGAAGAGCCCCCTCCCCCTCCCAAAAAAGTGACATCAACGACACAGAGCTGAAATTAATCTACATTAGATGTGTTCTTCCATACCAGATTCAGCCCAGAAAATACGTACATGGTCCTCTTAGCTAAGTGATATGGTAAGCTATTTGGTCTCTCAATCATACCTCCTGTGATGGTTTGTTTTATGTGTCAGTTTGACTGGGCTATGGTACTCAGTTGATTTATCAAACAGTAATCTAGGTGTTACTGTATTGGGGTACTGGTCTTAGCCTACCAATAACCAATGTTGTGGTTGGGCTAGCCTCTGTAGCTCTTATTAAGATGGAAAGATACCCTTCAGCAATAACCATGGTGAAACTTAAAGAAAATGAAGCTATATTACTTGTAAGATCTAAAAACTACACAGCACATCTGGGACCACACAATGAGGTCATTGGAGGGGGAGAGAAAGAGAGAAGGCATGCGAGAAAGAGAGAGAGAGACAGACAGACAGACACACAGACACACAGAAAGAAAGCACCTGGGCCTCTGCTTTTATTTGCTGTTGGTGAACTTAAAACATGAGAGGGAATTTAAAGCCAGGAAAAAACAAATGGCCAAATGGGAAGTTACTGTAATCAAGTAATGTCCCTAAAACCAAGAAGCCTAGTGTGGGAAGGTGGCCTGGCTCCTTATTCAGTGTGTGGCTGGAAATGTGTTTGTTCGGGATCACTATCTTTGAAGTGGATGCCTCTTTGAAGTGGGGGCAAGCAAAGCTTAACTCAGGTACTTGAATTAAAAGAGAAAAACAACAACAAACAACTGTCAGGGTTTACATGACACTGTGATGATATTTTTAAGATGTGGTTAACATCTATAATCAGTTGATTTTAAGTAAAGGAAATTACTGTGTATAATGCAGGTAGATCTAATCCAATCAATTAGAGGCCTTAAAAATAAATTGAAGTTTCCTAAAGAAGGCATTCTGCCTCAAGATAGCAGTGTCAACTCCTGCCTGAATTTCCAATGGGCTAGCCTTTCCTTCTTGTTTCTGATTTGCCAGCCACCACAATCATGTAAACTGGTTCCTTAAAACAGATCTTTCCATCTAATTATATGAGATCACCCACCACATATATATACACACACTATGTATGTATCCCTATATAGGTATCCATATATATATATATAGTGCTGTACTATGTACAATATAGAGTAGTGTCTACTATATACAAGAATAAATTTATATACTAAAATAGCACACACACACACACATACACACCCAATATTGATTCAATTTATCTGGAGACTCTGATAAACCTCCCAAACAACTCCTCCAGTTTTCTATAGTTGATGAAAACTCCTCTAAATCAAAATTAGCCCTTAAGGTTATGACATGGGATCATGGTTGGAACAGGAAATTCATTTCCTAGGGTTGAGACAAAGACCGACTGTCCATACACACTAGACAAAAATCTGGGGAGGAAAAGTAAAGAGGAGTAGGAGAAAATAAAGAGACAATCTTCAGTGAGAGATGTGGTGTCAAGAGAACAGGCTCACTGGGATGGCTACAGTGAGAGACCTGGAACCCAGGAGAGAACCTGTAGTGAGTGAGTGTGAAGAAGAGATGTGACAAGGGAGAGGGGCAGACACAAAAAGGAAATGGAGAAGGAGTCAGAGATCAACTATCTCTACAAAAATTATGCCCCAAGCTCATAATGATAAAAATGTATTGTAGATAATTTAGATAATCAAGAGTCTATCTTACTCTCCTTCTGGAGAGCTTTCTCAATCAGCAGGGCAGGCAAGTGGAAAACACATATACTCTTGACTCTAAGGCTCACCTAAGTTTATAACCTCTTGTGTGCTAAATAGCTGTGATGCCCTTGCATATATTATTACTTAAATTCTCTGAATTGAGGGAAATAATAGTATCTACCTCACGGATGATCATATTAAATGAATTAATTAAATGAATTAATTCATCTTAAGTTCCTGGTACAAAATAAGTATCAATAAACACTTAATGTTCATATTCTCACTATTATCATTACCAAGCTGACAGATGTGTCTGTCTCAGGGACTCAGTTGAAGTCATTAACCCTTCAATAGAGGTTTGTTTTGAAAAAATGGTTGAGCAGATCATGGCATTTACATAAGATATGTTCTTACAGAGAGTGTCATAAGCAGGAATATATAATTAGTGAGCCCAAATAATCTTTTAAAACACAGTTGGCGTATTACCTCATGTCAAGGAGTGAGTTTATGGGAATCTAAACCAAGGTAGGATAAAAGCTAAGGCTTTGAGGATGGAAAAATTACCTCTAATAAGCACAAAGCTGATTAAAGGAATACTAAATTAAAACATGTTCACATGTTAGAATCAAGGGGATATTAAAAAGTTTGGGGGGTTCAGATGCCATTTGAACTGTAGAGGCTGCAGGCTTTCCCAGCTTCACTTCTGAGGATTTGTCAAGTCCCTGTGCAGAGAGTGACATTTAAGCTCAAGTAACAGCTTTTACTACCCAACTGAATTCATTCCTGTATTAGAGAGTAAGCTGAGGTCATTGACAATCGGGGCTTCCACACAAATTTTGCAATGGGTATTGTGACCTTAGAGTTTTAGTCACCACTCTCATTTGGACTTGAAGAGGAAGACTTTGGAGGACAGGGTGAAAATAATATTCTGGCCTCTCTCCGGTCATGGAGGGTATATGTTCCCAGCAATCAATTCAGCACTCATTAACAAGATGTTAACATTCTGTCTTCATTGAGTTAATATCATCATTGCCCCATCACAGGGACCTATTTTGATAACAAGTAGACTGGGATCCTTCAAGCATGACATTTGTCCACCCATTTATTTCATTGAGTGACTACTTAATTGTACTTAATTTTTAGTATTTGTCATAGACTCTATCTCAACTTTGATATCTTACAAATCACATTGCAGTATTCTAGGCTGCTTAATTTCTACCTCAGACATATCAAGTGGAAGGAAGTTTTTATGGGAAGGATGAAATAAACTCATGAGGTACTTTCATGCCTGAGATGAGATGTGATAGCGTTTTTCAAAGGTGTTATTTTTCTGGTAGATCCTTTCATGTGAGTGTTGTATCAGTTATGTTATTTCCTACGAGGACACTTGGATTCTACGGGCAGTCTTTATTTTTATTCTAAGTGGTGGAAAATATAGAAACACCATAATATTTTAAACCCCAAAAAGCAAACATTTAACTAGTACTCAAGGGCAGCATAGGATGCTAGTGAAAAACCAAGTCTATACCAATTAAAAGAAATCAGTCCAAGAAAATAATCAAACAAGCTGGTTTTGCAACATGTTGAGCAATATTATTATCTATTTTTCTTTAATATTTTAGATGCATTAAATATTTAGTATCTGGGGGAGAAAAAAAACCTATATGACAAAAGACTTGTACAATATGGTATCCTAATCTCAATGAAGATTAAATAGGAAAGAACATAATGACTTTGCATACAATCTAATTGGCCCATTTTTGTACCAATTCTTCCATTTAGAAAGTCAGTTTTACCTACAGCCTTTATCTTTGTGGTTGTATTTGCACAATCACTTTGTTACATTTGCTGACTTGACCCCAAATATTCGTTTATATCTTTCACAACGACTGCGAGCCATTAGTTTTCTCCTTGTATTTTCAGATGGAATCTACTCATTATTGTTATAAAAGAGCACTGATTTCTGAGTATCATGCTTTGTTGGTGTTGAGTGGGTCTTCTAAATGAGCAATGATTTCTTATTTTTAGAGATAACATTTGTTGTTCCCATGGGCACCTGATTAAAATGACTAGGTAGACACAAGTGATTTTCAAAGCCAATTTAAAGGATGTAATTGATATAATAATCTTTTAACTCAACAAAACACATCTCTTTCCTTTTAGAAACAATAGTAACCAGTCCATGGTAAATTTAAGTATGACTTTATCTGAGGAGTTAACTTTTTCAACTTTTATCCCAAAGAGTGGCACAATACAAACATCATACATCATTTACGTGCCATGCTCACATCTGCATACTGCTTTCATAGTTCACCCAGCTACTCTCTCCACATCTGTAAATACATGTGTTGTACCAGTTTCATGACAAAGGTATTTTGACATTCTGTGATTCTTGTTTTTACTGTTGCTACTGAACAGTTTCTTTTTTTTAATATATTTTTAAATTAAATTAAATTAAATTTTTTGGTGTATGTGTTCCAAAATTCATTGTTTATGCATCTGACCCAGTACCCCATGCAATGCGTGCCCTTAATACCCACCAGAGTTTTTTTTGAATACTAAAATTTTATTTAGAAAATAAATCCAAAAACCTTTAAAATTAGATATGTCTTTTGGGTTTAAGACAACTGGCTAAGAATTTTTATAACTACTACTACAAATTATTACCTAATACATGTTTTTGTGTTTTTTAATTTTAGCATAACAGAATTTACTGAAATGTTGATTGCCTGACTCATTTGGCTGTCTGATTATCTGTTAGGTAGCCTGTAATATCTTAAGGAAAATGCTACATTTTTCAAGCAAATATATGTTTCCAGTTTCTCCTAAAGTACAAAGCTATAAAAAAATAACTACCCCTTAGTGTTTACTGAAGAATCTAGTGAGTATATAAATTGATGCTTTGAAATAAATTGGGTTAACTGAT
>NW_019155599.1:0-5160 GCF_002288905.1 Enhydra lutris kenyoni | reverse complement strand
GGGGGGGGTTATGGACATTGGGGAGGGTATGTGCTATGGTAAGTGCTGTGAAGTGTGTAAACCTGGCAATTCACAGACCTGTACCCCTGGGGATAAAAAAATATATTTATATTAAACAAAATTAAAATTAAAAAAAAATGCTGCTCTAGAGGTGTATTAAATGGCAGGGAGCATTCACATGGTATATTAAGTTTAAAAAGATACATGTATGGTTTATTTAATAGGCTATTCAGATTAATTACATCTTAAAAGTAATACTAAGCCTCTAATTTTATTAAACATAAATTCTATTAACATGGCTATGTACTAAAACTATCTAAATACATACATATAAATGAATATTAAAATGAACTTTTAAAAGTCTATACATCGTGGGGCACCTGGATGGCTCAGGTGGTTAAGCATCTGACTTCGGCTCAGGTCATGATCTCAGGGTTCTGGGATCAAGTCCTGTATCATGCTCCCTGCTCAGTGGGGAGTCTGTTTGTTCCTCTCCCTCTGCGGTTCCCCCTGCTTGTGCACTCTCTCTCTTTCAAATAAATAAATAAATAAATAACATCTTAAAAAAAAAAAAGTCTATACATAGTTAACAAATACCGTATTGAATGTATACTTGAGAGTTGTAGGAGAGCAGATCCTAAAAGCTGTCAGCACATACACATAAAAAAAATAACTATGTGAGATGATCACATTAACCTTATCGTGGTAGTTGTTTTGCAGTATATGTGTATCAAATCAACATGGTGTACACCCTAAACTTATACATTGTTATATATTGATTATATCTCAATAAAGCTGAAAAAATAGTTTTCAAAAAAGAGAGAAAATGGAAAAATACAGTATTGGTCCAACTAAGAAGAATCATATAATAAACAAATTATTTCCAAGTAAATGTGTAGATGAAATACATACTCCAGGCACGCCTGGGTGGCTCAGTCGGTGAAATGTCTACCTTCGGCTCAGGTCATGATTCCAAGGTCCTGAGATGGGAGCCGGGAATCAGCTCCCTCTCCCTCTGCCACATCCCCTGCTTCTGCGCACTTGTGTGCACACTCTTTCTCTCTCTGTGCCAAATGCACAAAATCTTTAAAAATATATATATACACTCTAATGCCATTTATAACCTTAAAAGAAGACTATACATGGCAAAAAAAATTAAAGGTATATTCAATATTAGTGGACTTATTCATGAAAAATAGGCTTATGAATCCTTTGCTACAAAAATGTTATTTGGAGGATATAAAAAACAAGCAGAGCTTGCTTTTTATAAAAGGCTCAAGTTATTCTATGCTAATAGTTTGCTTTTTATCACCGGCATATTCTATCAGCTCTGTACTTCTGGTAAACACCTGAATGATCCTTCCTCAAAAAGTCCCTAAAAATGAGTGCTTGTTGCTATGGTTCTAAAACATTATTTAAAATAAACATATTTTGGGGGCGCCTGGGTGGCTCAGTGGGTTAAAGCCTCTGCTTTCGGCTCAGGTCATGATCCCAGGGTCCTGGGATCGAGCCCCACATTGGGCTCTCTGCTTAGCGGGGAGCCTGCTTTCCTTCCTCTCTCTGCCTGCCTCTCCGTCTACTTGTATTCTCTGTCAAATAAATTAAAAATAAATAAATAAATAAATAAATAAATAAACATATTTTGTGTTTTTAAAAAGTAGGACTTACATTCATGTCCTGTCTCATCAGGCAATTCTTAACTTTGTCTTTTTCTTTTCATGCTCTAAATTTGGACAATGAAAGTCACCTTTTATATCTAAACTATCTTTGGGTTTTGTGGGATGGGTACTAGGTAATAACAAAGATTTGCTCCTTTGCCTTATAAAAGAGTAAGATAAATAATCAGGCTTTGGGAGAGCATTGTCCAAATTTAATTAGCTCAAAACTACTATGAAAAGAAATTGACAGTACAATCAAGGATGTTTCTAGTGCACATCTTATGTGTCTGCCCTATCATCCTGACAAAAATGTAAAGGCGGGACAAGGATGTGAAACTTGGGTAAATCTTCATTTTTTCTTTTTTTTAACCTATGGATGTTCAATTGCTCCAGCACAATTTGTTGAAGAGCCTATCCTTTCTCCACTGAACTGCGTTCACACCTTCATTGAAAATCTGTAGGGTGTATTAGTATGGGTCTATTTCTGGGTTCTCTATTCTGTCCCACTAATCTGTGTCTTCTCTGCCGATATCACTAAGTAGTTATTACTGTAGCTACATAGGAAGTCTCCAAATCAGATAGACTGATTCCTTCCATTCATTCTTTTCAAAATTTAGTTATTCTAGCTTATGTGCCTTTCACAGTTTTAGAATAATCTTACCTACCAAAAAAAAAAGGGGGGGTTTGTGTTAACTATGTGTATCAATCTGTAGAGGATTGACATCTTTACTATGCTGAGTCTTCCAACGATGAACACAGTATGTCTCTCCACTTATTTAATCTTTATCAGTACTGTGTAATTTTTATCATATAAGTCTGGTACAGGGTGGATCTATACCTAAGAAATTTTTTTGAGTAATTGGTGCTCATGTGTTTTCTGCTAATATGCAGAAATAGAATTGGTATTTATATGTTTATCTTCTTCCTGTTCTGTGATGTCAATGAACTCACTTATTAGTCCTGGAAGAGTTTTTTATAGATTCCTTAGGATTTCCTATGTACAATTATGTCCAAACAGGGACAATTTCATTTCTTCCTTCCAATCTGTATGACTGTTACTTCCTTTTCTTACCTTACTGCACTGGCTAGAACTTCTAGCAATAGACTGAATAAGTGTGGTAAGAACAAACATCCTTGTCATGTTCCCCTAAATTAGGGGAAAAGCACCACCATTAAGTACAATGTATATTTTTCATAGATGATCTTTATCTAGTTGAGTAAGTTCCCCTCCATTCCTATTTTTTTCTGAAAAAAAAATTTTTTTTTTTGAAACATGGATGATGTTGAATTTTGTCAAATCTATTTTTTTCTTCTTTACCTCTAATATAATGATTACTTTGATTGATTTTGAATACTGAACTGGATACTGGAATAAACCCCGCTTGGTCATGGTAACTTTTTTAAATTTATTGCTAGATTATATTTGCTAATATTTCTTTTTTTTTTTTTGGAAGATTTTATTTATTTATTTGACACAGAGAGAGAGAGATCACAAGTAGGCAGAGAGGCAGGCAGAGAGAGAGGAGGAAGCAGGCTCCCCACTGAGCAGAGAGCCCGATGTGGGGCTCGATCCCAGGACCCTGAGATCATGACCTGAGCCGAAGGCAGAGGCTTAACCCACTGAGCCACCCAAGTGTCCTATTTGCTAATATTTCATCAAGGATTTTTACCTCTACAGTCACAAGGAATATTAGTAATTTTCTTTTTTTGTACTGTCTTCATCTGGTTTTTGGTATCAGAGTAATACTAGCTTTATAAAATGAATCAGGTAGAAAACAAACAGAGTTAATGGAAGGAGGTGTGTGGGCCAATGGGCTAAATGGGTGACAGGTATGAAGGAGGTACCTGTGATGATGAGCACTGGGTGTTGTATGCAAGTGATGAATCACTAAATTCTACTCCTGAAAACAGTATTACACTATGTTAACTAACTAGAATTTAAGTAAAAATTTGAAAAAGTACAAACATTAAAAAAAAAATCAAGAAGTGTTCCTCCTCTTCAATTTTTAAAGGGATTGTATAGAATTGGTGTTCGTTTTTCTTTAATGTTTGGGAGAATTCTCCAGTGAAATCATCTGGGCCTTGAGAGATCTTGTTTGGAAAAATCTTAATAACGAATTCAATTTCCTTACGTTATAGAGCTATTCACATTATTTATTTCACACGGGTAACTTACAGTGGTTTGTGTTTTTCAAGGAATTGGCCCACTTCATGTAAATTGTCAAATTTACACATACAGAGTTGTTTTTAAAATTCCCTTATTATCTTTCTGATGTCTGCAGTGTGCAGTGGTATCTCCTATTTCATTCCTAATATTGGTAATTTGTGTCTTCTCTGTTGTCAGTGTTGCTGCAAGTTTATCAATTCTATTGTTTTTTCCTTCAAAGAACCAGCTTTGTTTCACTGATTTTCTCTATTTTCTGTTTTTTATCTCGATGATTTCTGCTTCTTATTTCCTTCCTTCTACTTCCTTTGGGTTACTTTGCTCTTCTTCCAGGTTCTTGAGGAGGGAACTCCAATTACTGATTTGAAACTTCTATTTTCTAATGTATGCGTTTAGTAATATAAATTTCCCTCTTAGCACTGTCTTAGCTAAGATTCCTTTCTTGTTTTCATTCAATCTATTTTTTTTTTTTTAATTTCCCTTGAGACCTCCTCTTGATTCATGAATTTAGAAAAGTGTTATTTAGCTTCCAAGTGTTGGGAGCTTTTCCTGTTATGCTTCTGCTGCTGATTTCTAGTTTGATTCTGTTGTGGTCGAAGAATATACTCTGTCTTATTTCAGTAATATTAAAGTGTCAAAGTTGGTTTTGGGGGCCCATGACATGGTATGTCTTGATATACATTCTAATGGGCACTTGAAAACAGAAGTGTATTCTGTTGCTTTTGGGTGGTGTTCTTTAAAGGTTGATCACTTGTTTACTGATGGTGTTGTAGAGTTTGGCTACATTCTTGCTAATTTTCTGTCTAGTACTATCAGTTGTTGAGAGAGGAGTATTGAAATCTTCAACTACAAATGGGAACTTTTTTCTCTTTCTCCTTTCCATTAAATCAGTTTTTGCTTCTTATTTTCTTGCAGCTGTTTTTTGTGTGCAGACATTTAGGACTGCTACATCTTCTTGATCAACTGATCCTTTTATCATTATACAAATATACTTCTCTAACTATGATAACTTTCTTTGCTCTGGAGTCTACTTTATTTGGTATGAAGACAGCCATTCCTGCTTTCTTTGGATTAGTGTTTCCATAATAATCTTATTCCATCCTTTTAACTTGCCTCTTATTATATCTGAAGTGAGTTTCATGCAGACAGCATATATTTGAGGCATGTTTCCATTTTCTTTTATTTCAGTTATATTGAGATACAACAGACATATAGCACTGTGTAAGTTTAAAGTATAGAGCCTAATGACTTGACTCATGTATGCTGTGAGAGGATTACCACAATAAATTTAAATAATTATCTCATACAGAGATAAGTTAGGGCATTTTTTTTTTTTTT
>NW_019155598.1:0-5162 GCF_002288905.1 Enhydra lutris kenyoni | reverse complement strand
CCATGAGACCACGCCCACTCAGGAGGGGCAACTGGGCACAAACAGCAATTTTGACTCTTAGACTGAGTCCCCTTTCAAGCACAGCCTGTCGGGGCACGACCAGGATCCCACAGAGAGAACCTATTTTGCCCTAGACACAAATCCTAACCCTTGGTGGGGTTGTCCAGGCCACGTGACCTAAAACCCGTCTCTGGAATCCGTTTGGGCAGGACCCCTGAGATGGAAAAGAGCACTCTTCCCTTCCCCCAGAAAAACACCAAACTCTTGGGAGAATGGCAGAATCCCCAGAAAGGGAGAATATCCCATGGACCCATGTGCTCACCCGTCTATTCCGACACCATACTAGGTATACAGTCCAGAGAGAAAATCCTCTGCTTTTGCCTCCCACGCACCCGAAATTCAAATGCTGAGGAGCTGCTTGCAGGGTCTGCACATCGGGCCTGCCATAACCTCGCCCCTAATTCTTCCCCGAGTTGCTGTCTGAAGACTTCGTTCCCAAAGCCTTGACCACATGCCCTCCAGGATGGGACCCCCAGAAACACCCCGCATCACTGGGCCTGCTCTCCCGAGGAAACTCTGCCCGTCTCAGTTGCCCAAACCATCCAGAATGGGAGAAAAATGCAAGGAACCTGAACCCACCCCAATTTCAGAGGCCGCTCTGGAAAAAAGGCGCAGTATGAGATAGCGTCAGCAACTACCTCCAGGAAGACACGCACGTCAATGGGCCTGAGTCCGAAGATTCAAACTGACATCCCCTAGGACTTCATCCAAAACCTAGCTTAGGTTTTCAGGCCTCTGTCCCTCCGGCCTATTCTGGAAAACCAACATATGGCCCAACGTGTGGTCCATGAGCCATACAGTAGAACCCCTCTGGTCCCAAAAAGGAAACTTTGCTCTTGGGAATGGGCTCCCACCCACAGGCTGGGAGGTTCCTGCATGGCCCCAGAGCTACCGCCACATTCTAAGATCGCCCTGGACACCAAGCAGCATTGTGACTCTTCAGAATGAGAACCCTTGTAAACTCAGATCCCTTGGAACAGTGAAATAGAGCCACTGGATCAAAACTGCCCTGTTCCTAGGCTTCAGTGGTAATGGAGGTGGAGTTTCCAGGCATCCATTTGGAGAGCTCTGCTATCGAATCTTTCCATATGGGGACCCTGGAGCCCTCTATCTGGACTTCCCCTGTCCCGCTGAAGTACACCTTGCTGTTTGGAGCAGCTCACAAGCTCCAGCTTGGGAAAGCCGCCAAAGCTTCTTGAGGCCACACGAGCATTCGTTGGCCATCATGGATACAAATTCCAGCGTGAGCAGACATCTCACACTCGAACGTCCTCAGGTGCTTGAGATCTCGAAACAGACACTGCACATTGGAACTGTCATGGCCTCGGCACTGAACATAACCACAGCTTTGTTTTCAGACTTCCATCCTCACACACCTTGCCAGCAGGCCATCCATATTGGGAATTCTGGAAAAATAAAGCTGCCTTCTGCCTGCCCACCGGAAGGAGAAATGCCCTACGAGTCCCCAGAATCCCCAGATGAGTGTCCTGCAGCATGGCCCTCAAGTGCACCTTGATATCATAGGCCGCCCTGTGAACTGATGCTCTGTGTGTCACAGCCCGAGCCCCCGCCTCCTGTCAGCCAGCCACATAGCACCACCCATATCCTGCATGTGGGCTCTGTCTTTGTCAGAGCCCGTCATCTCCTTCGAACCTGGGTATGCAGGTATCTGACCCGAGAAGGCAGCGTAAATCCCTGCCTATGAGGTCCCTTAAACACAGCAGAGTACTCCTCATTCCTCATGGCAGGATAGTGGATGTTGATATGGTTGAACTACTCTAGATTGAGAGCCAGCAACATTGCCCATGAGACCACGCCCACTCAGGAGGGCAGATGGGCACAAGCAGGCATTGTGACCCTCAGCCTGAGACCCCTTTAAAGCACACCCTGTTGGGGGCTGGACCAGGAAGCCAGAGAGCAGGCCTCTCGTGCCTCTTGGCACAAATCCTAACCATTGGTTGGGTTGTCCAGGCCACGTGACCCAGAACCCCACTCAGGAATCCTTGTTTGGGCGGGACCCCTGACGTGGAAAACAGCACTCTTCCCTTCCCACAGAAAGACAGCAAACTCTTGGGAACCGGGGAAAAACCCCAGATAGGAAGAATCTCCCATGGACCCATGTAGCAACCCTATCATTCCGAGGCCATCCTGGATATAGAGTACAGAGAGAAAAGCCTCTGCTACCGCTCCCAGGCATCCGAATTTCAAATCCTGAGGAGCTACTTTCAGGGTCTGCAGATCTGGCCTGCCATAACTTCGCTCCTAATTCTTCCCTGAGTTGCTACCTGAAGACTTGGTTCCCAAAGCCGTGACCCCATGCCCTCCAGGATTGGACCTCCAAAACCAAACAGCATCACTGGGCCTGCTCTCCCGAGGGTACTCTGCACATCTCAGTTGCCAAAACCTTCCAGAATGGGAGAAACCTTCAAGGCAACTGAACCCACACCAATTTCATAGGCTGCTCTGGAAAAAATGCGCAGTCTGACTGACACACCTTCAGCACCTACCTGCAGGAATAAACGCACGTCAATGGACCTGAATCTGAAGATTGAACCTGACATGACCCTAGAACGTCATCTAATACCCAGCTTAGGCTTTCAGGTCTCCGTCCCTCAGGCCTGTTCTAGAAAACCAACTTATGTCCCAACGTGTGGCCCCTAGCCATACAATAGAATACCTCCGGTCTCGAGAAGGAAACCTTGCTCGTGAGAACGGGGACCAACCCTCAGCCTAGGAGATTCCTGCATGGCCCCAGAGCCACAGCCTCATTCTAAGTTCTCCCTGGACACCAAGCAGTATTGGGCCCCGTCAGACTGAGAACCTCTGTCAACTCAGATCCCTTGGAACTACGAACCGGAGGCAGCGGATCAAAGCAGCCCTGTTCCTTGGCTGCTGTGGTAACGAGAGGTGGGGTTTCCAGGCATCCATTCGGAGAGCTCTGCTGTCGAATCTTTCCATGTGGGAGACCTCTAAGCTGACTTCCCCTGTCCCGCAGAAGGACACCTTGTGGTTTGGAGCAGCTCACAAGCTCCAGCTGGATAAGCCTCCAAGGCTTCTTGAGGCCACCCGAGCATTCGTTGGCCATCATGGATACAAATTCCAGTGTGAGCAGACATCTCACCCTCGTCTATCCTCAGGTGCTGGAGATCTTGAAACAGCTGCTGCACATTGGAACTGTCATGCCCTCGGCACTGAACATAACCATAGCTTGTGTTTTCAGATTTCGATCCTCACAAGCTTTGCCAGCAGGCACTCCACCTTGGGAATTCTGGAGTCACAAAGCTGCCTTCTACCTGGCCAAGAGAAAGAAGAAATGTCCTACAGGCCTGCCCAAAACCCCCAACGAGCGTCCAACCACACAGCCCTCAGGGGCACCCTGATATCATAGGTCGCCCTGTGAAATAAAGCTCTGTGTAACACAGCCTGAGACCCAATCTCCTGTCGGCCAGCCAGATACCGGAACCCATATACTGCTGGTGGGAATTGCCTTGGCCCGAGCACATTAATTCGATCCAACCTGTATATGCAGGTATCTGACCCCAGAAGGTAGTGCAAATCCTGCCCTTGCGTGTACCTGAAGCACAACAGATTACTCCTCCTTCCCCATGGCAGGAAAGTGAATGTTGATAAGGTTGTACTACTTTCAGAGTGGGAGCCACCTGCATGTACCATGAGACCACGCCCACTCAGGAGGGGCAACTGGGCACAAACAGGCAATGCGACTCTAACCTGAGAACCCTTTCAAGCACAGCCTGTCGGGGCTGGACCAGGATCCCACTAAGAGAACCTATTGTGCCCTAGACCCAAATCCGAACCCTTGGTGGGGTTGTCCAGGCCACGTGACCCACAACCTGTCTCTGGAATCCCTGTTTCGGCAGGAACCCTGAGATGGAAAAGAGCACTCTTCCCTTCCCCCAGAAAAACACGAAACTCTTGGGAGCATGGCAGAATGCCCAGAAAGGGAGAATATCCCATGGACCCATGTGCTCACCCGTTCATTCCGAGACCATCCTAGGTATACAGTCCAAAGAGAAAAGCCTCTGCTCCTGCCTCCCAGGCACCCGAATTTCAACTCCTGAGGAGCTGCTTTCAGGGTCTGCACATCGGGCCTGCCATAACCTCGCCCCTAATTCTTCCCCGAGTTGCTGTCTGAAGACTTCATTCCCAAAGCTTTGACCACATGCCCTCCAGGATGGGACACCCAGAACCACACGGCATCACTGGGCCTGCTCTCCCGAGGAAACTCTGCCCGTCTCAGTTGCCCAAACCATCCAGAATGGGAGACACCTGCAGGCACCTGAACCCACCACAATTTCATAGCCCTTCTGGAAAAAAGGCGCAGTATGAGACAGCGTCAGCACCTACCTCCAGGAAGACACGCACGTCAATGGGCCTGAGTCCGAAGTTTCAACCTGACATGCCCCTAAGACCTCATTAAAACCTAGCTTATGTTTTCAGGCCTCTGTCCCTCCGGCCTGTTCTGGAAAACCAACATGTGGCCCAACGTGTGGTCCCTGAGCCATACAGTAGAACCCCTCTGGTCCCGAGAAGGAAACTTTGATCTTGGGAACGGGGTCCCACCCACAGGCTAGGAGGTTCCTGCATGGCCCCAGAGCTACCGCCACATTCTAAGGTCTCCCTGGATACCAAGCAGCATTGTGACCCGTCAGACTGAGTACCTCTGTCAACTCAGATCCCTTGGAACTGAGAAGCAGAGCCACTAGATCAAAGCTGCCCTGTTCCTAGGCTTCAGTGGTAACGGAGGTGGAGTTTCCAGGCATCCATTCGGAGAGCTCTGCTATTGAATCTTTCCATATGGGGAACCTGGAGCCCTCTAACTGAATTTCCCCTCTCCCGCTGAAGGACACCTTGCTGTTTGGAGCAGCTCACAAGCTCAAGCTTTGGAAAGCCGCCAAGGCTTCTTGAGGCCGCACGAGCATTCGTGGGCCATCATGGATACAAATTCCAGCGTGAGCAGACATCTCACACTCGAACGTCCTCAGGTGATTGAGATCTCGAAAGAGACGCTGCACTTTGGAACTGTTATGGCCTCGGCACTGAACATAACCATAGCTTTGTTTCCAGACTTCCATCCTCACACA
>NW_019155597.1:0-5164 GCF_002288905.1 Enhydra lutris kenyoni | reverse complement strand
CAGAAACTTTGCAGGCCAAATGGGAGTGTCATGATATATTAAATGTGCTAACAAAAACTCTGCAAACAAGAATACTCTATACATCAGGGCTATCCTTCAGAATAAAAGGGGAGATAAAAAGTTTCACAGACAAAAAAGAAATTAGAGGAATTCATCACCACCAAAGAAATCCTACCAAAAAAAAAAAAAAAAAAAAAAAAAAATGGTACCAGGGACTCTGAATGGAAAGGAAAGACCATAAGAAGGAGTAAGAAAAGTAGAAAGCAAAAAGTGTTAAAATTAAGTATAATTACAAAAATCAGTCAAGAAATTCACAAAATTAAAAGATGTAAAGTAAGACACCATATGCATAAAATGTGGGAAGGAGAGGAGAAAAAAATGGGTTCAAACATAAGCAACTATCAACTTAGTATGGACTGCTATATGCAGATGTTATATACAAATCTAATAATAACCACAAATAAAAAACTGGTAATAGATATGCAAAAAATAGGGTAAGGAATTTCAATTAGGGTAGAGTTTTTTGGATTTTTTCCACATAAAGTATCATGTCATCTGTGAAGAGTGAGAGTTTCACCTCTTCCTTGCCAATTTGAATTATTTTTATTTCCTTTTGTTGTCTGACTGCTGAGGCTAGGACTTCTAGTACTATGTTGAACAACAGTGGTTGAGAGTGGGCATCCACTATTGTGTCCCTGACCTTAAGGGAAAAGCTCTCAGTTTTCCCCATTGAGAATAATATTTGCTGTGGGCTTTTTGTAGATAACTTTTATGATATTGAAGTATGTTACCTCTATCCCTACACTGTGGAGAGTTTTAATTAAGAAAGAATGGTGTATTTAGTCAAATGCTTTTTCTGCATCAATTGAGAGGATCATATGTTTCTTGTCTTTAGTTTTATTAAAGTGATATGTCATGTTTGATTTGTAAATGTTGAAACACCCTCGCAGCCCAGGAATATATTCCACTTGGTCATGGTGAATAATCCTTTCACTGTATCTGTTGGATCTTACTAATATCTTGGTGATAATTTTGGCACCCATGCTCATCAGGGATGTTGGTCTATAATTCTTTTTTTTTTTTTTTTTTTTTTTGGTTAGTTCTTTGGATTTGGGATCAAGGTAATGTTGGCCTCATAGAAAGAGTTTGGAAGTTTTCTTTCTGTTTCTATTTTTTGGAACAGGTTCAGAAGAGTAGGTATTAGTTCTTCTTTAAATGTTTGGCAAAATATCCCTGGAAAGCCATCCAGACCTGGACTCTGGTGTTGGGAGATTTTTTATCACTGCTTCAATTTCCTTGCTGGCGAGGGTTTGTTCAGGTTTTCTGTTTCTTCCTCTTAGAGTTCTGGTAGTTTGTAAATCTCCAGGATGTATCCATTTCTCCCAGGTTGCTTAATTTGTTGGCATATAGTAACTCAAAATATGTTCTTATAATTGTTTGTATTTCCTTGATGTTGATTGTGATCTCTCCTCTTTCATTTTTCAATTTATTAATTTTCAATTTATTAAAATTTTCAATTTATTAATTTGGGTCCTTTCTCTTTTCTTTTAAATAAATCTGGTTAGGGGTTTATCAATCCTATTAATTCCTTCAAGGGTCCAGCTTCTAGTTTTATTGATATGTTCTACTCTTCTTTTGGTTTCCGTTTCATTGATTTCTGCTCTAATCTTTATTATTTCTCTTCTGCTTGGTTTAAGCTTTATTTGTTGTTTTTTCTCCAGTTTCTTTAGGTATAAGGTTAAATTGTGTATTTGAGACTTATCTAATTTTTTGAGAAAGGCTTGGATGGTTATATATTTCCCCCTTAGAACCACCTTTCCTGTGTTCCAAAGGTTTTGAACAGTTGTGTTTTCATTTTCATTTGTTTCCATGAATTTTTAAAATTCTTCTTTAATTTCCTGGTTGACCCATTCATTCTTTAGTAAGATGCTCTTTAACCTCCAAGTGTTTAAGTTTCTTCCAAATTTCCTCTTGTGATTGAGTTCAAGTTCTAAAGGATTGTAGTATGAAAATTACTGGGAATAATCCCAATCTTTTGGTACCCATTGAGACCTTATTTGTGACCCAGTATGTGGTCTGTCCTGAAAAATGTTCCATGTGCACTCAAGAAGAATGTGTTTTCTGTTGTTTTAGGATTGAATGCTCTGCATATATCCGTGAAGTCCACCTGGTCCAGTGTGTCATTGTCATTCAAAGCCCTTGTTTCCTTGTTGATCTTCTGCTTAGATGATTATCCATTGCTGTGAGTGGGGTGTTGAAGTCCTCTACTATTATTGTATAATTATCAATCTGTTGCTTTAATTTGGTTATTAATTTGTTTATGTAATTGGCTGTTTCCAAATTAGGAGTATAAATATTTATAATTTTTAGATCTTCTTGTTGGATAGACCCTTAAATATGATATACTGTCCTTTCTCATCTTCTATTATCATCTTTGGTTTAAAACCTAATCTGCCTGATATAAGGATTCCTACTTCAGCTTTCTTTGAATGCTCATTAGCATGATAAGTGGTTCTCCACCCCCTCACTTTCAATGTCGTGGTGTTTTTAGGACTAAAATGAGTCTCTTGTACACAGCATATGGATGGTTCTTGCTTTTATATTCAATCTGATATCGTCTTTTTTTTTTTATTTCTTTTCAGCATAACAGAATTCATTGTTTTTGCAACACACCCAGTGCTCCATGCAATCCTCTGTCTTTTGATTGGAGCATTTAGCCTGCTTATATTCAGAGTAACTACTGACAGAAATGAATTTAGTGCCATTTTATTACCTGTAAAGTCCCTGTAGATTATCTCTGTTTCTTTCTGGTCTATGCTACTTTTGGGCTCTCTCTTCACTTACAGGATCCTCTTTAATCTTTCTTGCAGGGCTGGTTTAGTAATCACAATTGTTTTAATTTCTCTTTGTCCTGGAAACTCTTTATCTCTCCTTCCATTCTGAATGACAGCCTTGATAGATGAAGTACTCTTGGCTGCAAGTTTTTCTCATTTAGTACTCTGAATATATCATGCTAGCCCTTTCTGGTCTACCAGGTCTCTGTGGATAGATCTGTTGCCAGTCAAATGTTTCTACTATTGTAGCTTAAGGAGCTCTTGCCTTGAGCTTCTTTCAGGATTTTCTCTTTATCTATGAAATTTGCAAGCTTCACTATTATATGGCAGGGTGTTGATCTATTTTTATTGATTTTAGGGGACATTCCATTTACTTCTTGAACTTGAATGTCTATTTCCTTCCCCAGATTAGGAAAGTTCTCAGCTATGATTTGCTCAAATATACCTTCTGTCTCTCTCTCTCTCTCTCTCTCTCTCTTTTTTCTTCCTCTGGGACCCCAATAATTCGAATATTGTTGCACTTTATGGTATCACGGATTTCACAAATCCTCCCCTTATGGTCCATTAATTGCTTTTCTCTCTCTTCCTCAGCTGCCTTCCTTTCAAGTGTCTTGTCTCCTATGTCACTGACTCTCTCTTCTGCCTTATTTACCCTAGCTATTAGAGCAGCCAATTTAGACTGCATCTCAGTTACAGCATTTTTAAATTTCTGCCTGATTAGATTTTATTTCTGCACTAAGAAATTCTCTAAAGTCTTTTATGTTTTTTTCAAGAGAGCTAATAACTTTATAACCGATATCTTTAATGCCAGCTCTGACATTTTACTTATGTCCATATTGATAAGATCTGTGGTAGAAAGTATTACCTCTGTTCTTTCTTTCGTTGTGGTTTCTTTCTTCTAGTGATTTTGCCCAGAGAGGAAAGGATGAGTGGGAAAACAAAATAAAAAATATCAAGTGAAATACACACTAGACAAATCTGAAGAGGTCAGAAAAAAAAAAAAAAGAAAAAGAAAAAAAGTAGAAAAGAAAGAATGTAATCTCACAGGTGAGGTGGACACAGGTGGACAAAACAGGGTAATCCACTTGCCCTGTGTGTATTTTGTCCTGTTTGTTAGAAGAAGCTAAATCTCAGAATTGTAAAGAAAGCAAAATTTATATATAACAAAATAAAATTGTATACAGTGAAAGGAAGCCAAAAATGAAGTATATATCTATAAAGTGAAAATTGGAAAATGAATTTTAAAAAGACTTAAAAACAAAGAGTTGATAAAATAAAAAAACTAGTTGAAAAGGAAAAAAAAAAATCTTAAACTGAAAGATTAAAGACTCATGCCAAAAACCCCAATTCTATATACTATTTTCCCCAGCATGAGAGTTTTTCAGTTTTGAGGGTTCTATTAATTTGGTATTCCCCTGAAGATCCTGCTGGTCTTCTGGGGTAGAGGGCTGTTGCACTGATTCTCAGGTGTCTTTGCCTGGATGGAATTGCACCATTCCTTGCCAGGGGCCAGGCTCAATGTAAACTCATTTGGATTACTCTATTTGTCCTTTCCTGCTGCTTTATAGAGTGAACAAAAAAAACTAAAAAAAAAAAAAAAAGGTGCCACCCCAATCTCCAGCCCCAGAGCTGAAGGATCATGTCCCCCCACTCTTCAGTGCACCTTCAGGGAAAGACAATCAGACCCTTTCATACACTTCAAACTCCCCAGACTCCTGTTGTGTGTACCCACATCAATCCTCCCAGGGGAAGGAGAGGTGCCTCAACAAAGCCTGTTTGGGGAGGCTTTGCCTTATCTTTTTCTGATCCATGCCACTCCTCATGGGCAAAGGAGCCAGCTCTCATAGCAGTTGTTCTTTTTTTAGTCCCTGCTTGGAGAGTGGTCTCCTGATTGTGTTGGGGTTCACAGTTTATTGCAACACATAGCTGAGAAGCCACTCTGAAGCTCGCTAGTTATAGCTGGCTTTTCTGTTCCAACACTTGGGCACTCTGCTGCACTCAGGCATCCCCCTTCTTTCTGTGACCTTGGGGATCCTGAGACTACACTGCTTAAGAGTCTGCCCTACTTCACCACCTGAGCATATTTCAGCAAGTGATGTCCCCCATGGAAACAGACTTCTAAAAGTTCTGATTTTGTGTACTGTTGCTATATCACTTTCCAGTGGCCTGCTTACAGAGGCTCCCTCCCCACTGTGGCTTATATATCCCCTCAAAATCATGTCTCTGCACCTTCTTCCTTTGCAAAAAGTAGTCTCTTTTCCATTTGTAGAATTGTAGCAATTCTTTCCTTAGATCTCAGGTTGAATTTACAGATATTCTGAATGATCTGT
>NW_019155596.1:0-5164 GCF_002288905.1 Enhydra lutris kenyoni | reverse complement strand
TCTAAAGAGTAACTAGGTAAAATCCTGAAATTCCTAAATATCTATATTAGTATGCTTCTTCTTATAGTCTGTCATATGCCCCATTATAGTTAAATATTTTCCCGGCTCATTTCTTCCACTTCCGTACCAAAGTGTCTTCAATGCATTGTTTATTGACTTATTTTAAAATATGGTAAACTTTATTTCTCCTACAAAACTTTGTCGAAATGAAGTGCATTTCTATAAGACATACTCTATAGCACGATATGGAAAATGGTATTAATTCTGTTAATAAATTCCCTAAGTGGCACATATAGTTTCAAAATTAGTGTGTGATCTCTTGTGTGTTTTCAAGTAGTTCACTGATGATCTCTTAACATTTAAAAAAAAGACACTTAATCTCACAAAACAAACTGAGGGTTGCTGGGGGTGAGGCGGTAGGGTGGGGTAGCTGGGTTATGGACATTGGGAGGGTATGCGCTATGGTGCGTGCTGTGAAATGTGTAAGCCTGATGATTCACAGACCTGTACACCTGGGGCAAATAATACATTATATGTTAATTAAAAAAATCTACACTCCCAAACTATTGAAGTAATAAGAAGTTGTGATTTGCACTTTAAATGTAGAGCTTTGTATTTTGTGAAATTTAGTGCATATTACAAGGTAAATATTGATCATGATTTGAGTACTATTTATAGAATTTCCATGTTCTCTACCATTTTTTTTAAGTACTATACTTGGGGCACCTGGGTGGCTCAGTCAGTTAAGCATTTGCCTTCCATTCAGGTCATGATCCCAGGTCCTGAGATCAAGTCCTACATCAGGCGCCCTGCTCAGTGGAGAGCCTGCTTCTCCCTCTCCCTCTGACTCCCGCTCTGCTTACTTGGGCCATCTCTCATTCTCATTCGTTCTGTCAAATAAATAAATAAAATCTTTAAAAAACTATTTACACCTGTTAAAGATTTAAAGCAAATGCAATAAAACTAAAACACACGCCACTTTCCTAATTCATTGAGCATCTTATGACAGTTATTCTGAATAATTTGTGAGATGTGCCTATATTTCTCTAGACTCTGCTAATGAAGGTTTTGTTATTTGATTGGAGAATTTTCTCTGTTTCTTCATGTTTCTTGCACCTTTGGGTTGATACTTACACATCTGAAAAAACAATGGCTTCTCACGGTCTCATAAACCTGGATTTGTACAGAGGAAGACCATCACCCTTCAGTCCAGCTTCAGTCCACAAAATTCTGGGGGCCTCTCAAACCTTTTCCAAGGATGTGTCTTCTCACACTTCCATGAGGATCTTCCCAATTCGAAGATTTTGCCCATTTCCTTATTTTCTTATTTTATGGAGTTTGTAATCTCTTGCTGGCTCTGTTTCTGTGTTACCTCAGGTCCTTGAAGCAACATCTTGCCATCCAGATCCTTCTTGTTCTCAGCAGCCTACAATCACCTAGGGTATGTCAAGTGCCCTAAGTTAACAAACTAATGTTTTGGTTTTGTGGGTTTTTTAAAAAGATTTTATTTATTTATTTGACAGATAGAGATCGCAAGTAGGCAGAGAGGCAGGCAGAGAGAGAGGAGGAAGCAGGCTCCCTGCTGAGCAGAGAGCCCGATGTGGGGCTCAATCCCAGAACCCTGGGATCGTGACCTGAGCTGAAGGCAGAGGCTTTAACCCACTGAGCCACCCAGGCGCCCAACAAACTAATGTGTTTTTGTTTTTGTTTTTTTACCTTCAACTCTTCTTTCTGCCGTGCTCTTCCTTACCTTATGTAAATCTCTGACGCAGTGAACTATATTATTTTCTTTCTTTTTAAAGCATTTCTCTTAACAATTCCGTCCGGTCTGGATATTGACTTCACGTACATTTAATTTCTCTTTGTCTAAGAATTCTTTATTTCTTCAGGGATTGTTTTTGTTGGTGGTGGTGGTGGTTGTTTTTTTTTGTTTGTTTGTATGGGGTTTTTGGATTGTAACTCTGTGCTTATCTTTCCATTCTGTTCTTGCTTTCTATCTACTTTACCCCCTAGATCCCTTATGATATTAATCATATTTATTTCAAAATTTCCAGCCTTAATATTCTAACACCTCTTCCATGTCTGGTTCTGAGTCATGCTCTGACTCTTCAATTTTTTTTTTTTGCCTTTGTTATGCTTGTACTCTTTTCTTGACACCCAGACATGACGCACTGGGTAAAAGGAACAGAGCAAGCAGACTTTTAGAAATGTGATGGTCAGGCATGGGAGGAGGGGAAGGATTCTATAGCCCTACGGTTAGGGCTCAGTGTCTTAGTGAGCCTTGGCCTCTGGGCTGTAAATTTTCTAAGTGTTTCTCATTTTTTTTTTTTTCTCCACTTTAGTAGAACAGGAAGATTAGAGTGGGCTGGAGTTGGGTATTTCCTTTTTCCCACATTGTAAGGCTAGAGGATACTGGAGTTGGGTATTTCCTTGTCTGGGGTCAGTTAAGCTCTATAGTGTCCCAGCAGGTTAGGCTCTGGTCAGCTAGATTTCTGTGAGGGCTGGCTCTCTTAAGAGCACAGCGCTCTCATGTATTTCAGAATAGTCCCTTTTCCTCTTCCCACGAAGAAGCATGAGGTGATTTTTCCGACATTGTACTTCAGGTTTTCCTACTCTGGCACTGGACCTTATGGCAGTTCCTGCTCATGAGCGTCTACTCCCTAAAACCTTCACTTCTTATACTTATCTGTCTGATTTTCAATCTTGAGGGCAGTGATTTGCCTGCTCTAAGGATCCAAAAGGAGTTGATTTTTTCAGGCTGTTCATCTTCTTTCTTTCGTTAGACCCAGGTGGTGATTTGTGACTTCTTACATGCAGAACTGGAAACTGAAGGTGTCATATGTCTCAGAGCACATTATTTTTTGTTTAATCTCACATTTCTATATGCTCTTTGCATGACTATTGGTCTGTCTCAAGCTACTCCTTCTTTTGAAACAGAAAGCTCCACATATTATGTTTTATTTAATTTGTTAAAAATTTGCATTGGGGGCGCCTGGGTGGCACAGTGGGTTAAAGCCTCTGCCTTCGGTTCAGGTCATGATCTCAGGGTCCTGGGATCGAGCCCTGCATCGCGATCTCTGCTCAGCAGGGAGCCTGCTTCCTCCCACTCTCTCTGCCTGCCTCTCTGCCTGCTTGTGATCTCTCTCTGTCAAATAAATTAATAAATATTTTTTTAAAATTTGCATTGTTGAACCGGTTTTAGAAATGAAGAAAGAAAGGCCTTTAATAATTTTCCAGTCTTATAATGTGAGTAAATAGCAAAGCTTGAATTTGAACCTATCTCTCTTGGATCTAAAACTCCATTTAAAAAAAAAAAAAAAAGATCTTTGGGCACCTGGATGGCTCAGTTGGTTAAGTGACTGCCTTCGGCTCAGGTCATCATCCCAGAGTCCCAGGATCGAGTCCTGCATCAGGCTCCCAGCTCCATGGGGAGTCTGCTTCTCCCTCTGACCTTCTCCCTCTCATGCTCTCTCTCACTCTCTCTCTCTCTCTCAAATAAAGAAAATCTTCCAAAAAAAAATCCTTGTGATATACTGTCTTCCATTGATATTCTTGTATATCATAGGCACTTATATATCAAACTAAAAATATTTTTGATCCCTAAAGTAACAAAATTTTGTATCTACGAAACTTTTTTTTTAATTAAAGATACTTGTTTAAATAGCTTTTCTTACAGATATGCAGGTTATACTGATTAACTGTGACATAAACAATTAGGTCATCCTCAAACATAATTTTATTAAATACTATGGTTGAATAAGAATAATTTAGAGTATTTAGCTAAAAGTCACTATTTTGGGATTTCTGGTAAACTTCATTCAACATAAAAATTATAAAATATTAAAAGTAAATTTTGGTATACATTCATATTCAGAAAATGACTAAATATAATGAAATATATATATATATATATATATATATATATATATACACATATCTTAGTATAATGGAGAAAGCTTCCTCATTAAAAATACCTTGGCGTAGTATCAAAGTTCTGAAATGAGAGGTTACCTTATGTATTTTGGGACACTGTTATTTATTTTTAAAGATCATATTGATTTATTTAGAGAGGGTGAGAAAGAAAGCATGAGCAGGGGGAGGGGCAGAGAAGGGAGAAAGAATCCCAAGCAGACTCTGCACTGAGCTCAGACCCTGAGGTAGGAATCAATCCTAAAACCCTGAGGTCATGACCTGAGCTGAAGTTGAGTCAGACGCTAACCAAATGAGCCACCCAGGTGCTTCATAACTTTGGCTATTATTATGTGACATTATTCGAGTCTTTTTCTCTCACTGGCTTGCCCTTGATCTTTGGTAATTGCATGTCAGTAGGAATCATATCTATTTTGATTCCATTTTATCCCCAGTGCTTTGTATACTATTTAAAGATAGCAGATCCTCAAAAGATATTTGTTGAAAGAAAAAAAGTGAATGAGTCAATATTTTGTCATTTCTAAAATGAAACAGAGAGAAATCAGAGTTGTAAAATCCTACCAAGTTCCTAGATTTTATGCTTACATTAATTACAGGGTTAAATCCAGCACAACTTTCAAATGGAAAGGGACCTTCTAGGTAGTAGATACTTCTCCATAAATAGCACCATAACTATGATGGGAGAATAATTTCAAGTGATTCTTGGAAAAGATTGAAGAGTTCAATGAGTATTTAATCCATAGTTTTTCATGTCTTTCAATGGGAAATCACTGAGCACTGAACTCTATCCCATTCTTTTTATTGTTCTATATTCAGTGTTTTTGAATATTTATTTGATACCTACTAGCTTGGAGAGCCACTTTTATGGAGACATTTTAGTATATGATAAAAATGTAATGTTTTCATATAAGATTAAGTTGTCCCAATATTTTACTCAGCAAAAGAAATGGGACATCTAATCTTAAGAGAAATCCTGATTTAGGAAATTCAGGAAATCTCTCCCAAAAACCTTGCACTTTAGTTGTTTTCTCATTTAGATCATATGCAAAATATTCCATATGCTTCTGGATGACTTCTTATGCCCTTTCTATCTCTTTGGGCATTATCCCAAAAAAGTTTCCTATTCCAATATTGGTGCAACTGTTGATAACATTTGTACAATCCTTAGTGTATTTTCCTCTAAGCCTTTGTTGGCATATTTGATTCATTGGAGTATTTGCTGTGAGACATAGGC
>NW_019155595.1:0-5168 GCF_002288905.1 Enhydra lutris kenyoni | reverse complement strand
CAGAGCCAGGATATTAGGACTGACATGCCATTAGGACCTAACCCTTATAGTAGCTATGGATTCTCAAGCATCCATACCTGGAACACTACTCTCAAATCCCACTATAAGGGGTACCGCTGAGCCATAAAACTGGACACCACCTATCCTGCAGAATAGACCTAAGTATTTGGAACTGCGCTGTTAGGATCTGTAATCAAAAGAGCGAGACTGATACAAAGTGAAGGTCAAGAAAAGCTTTATTTCGCGCCAAGCATCGAGAATCAAACTGACCAGTCAGGGCCATCTCTTGCAAAGAGGCGACCCCTCCCAGCTTCACAAACTAACTTTTATAGAGGTAGTTTACCCAGGCTATACACAGGTGGCCAATGAGATTACAATACACAGAGAAAACTGCACAGTCATTCTATGTCTGCCACACACAGGAAAAAAAAAAAAAAAACTTCTAGGTAACACACGGGTGGCCAATTGAATTTTAATTTACCCTAGTAGATATATGTGCACCCCACTGATTGGATGTCTTTACCTGGCCTGACCCGCCCTTGTATCTAGGCTTTGCAAGTAAGTTCCTCTGGGAGGGGCAGGGTCAATCTAAGTTTACTGCATGGGGTCAATCTAAGTTTACTGCATAAACACAAAATGACTCCCTCTGGCCATCCAGGCCCTTTCATTCCCCCCTTTTCTTTGGAGATTAGTCAAATCCTTGACTTTTTAGCCAGTTCTATGTTCTCTGGTTGTAAGGGGTTATATTGAGCATGTAAGTCTAACATTTTTATCGCTCTAGTTTTCTTTTGTACAAATGACACTAGTGCACAGTCGGCTGATGAGTTAGCCATTTACCGCTTCATCTAATTTCCTACCTATACTTTACATAAACAGGTAACAATAAGAGCAACAATAAACTCATAGTCTTTTGAGTCTTAGATTTAGTCCATGGTCAGCGGGGTCCATTGGCTGAGGCTTCCACCTCTCGGGGGCGTCTTCATCCTCGGCTCGTTTGACGTGACCCACGTGAGTCCAGGCCCTGATGCCTTCTACTTTTATCGCTGTGGGGGTGGTCAGGATGACAGTAAATGGTCCCTTCCAGCGAGGCTCCAAGTTCCCCACTTGATAGCGACATATCCAAACCAAGTCCCTGGGTTGGTAAGGATGTGGTTCCAACTCCGTCTCTGTCCCAGTGTGGGCAGTCTAGATCCCTGCATGGGCTTTTTTAAAGACAGACTGTAATGCCTGAAGTAACTGGAGTACAGACTGATCAGTAATTTCTGCTAGGGCAACCTCTTGTAGCTAAGGACAGAGCGTGGGGGTGTGTCTCCCAAACATTATTTCAAATGGGGTCACCTTGTTTAAATAGGGTGTACGTTAGGGCGTCGTATAGGCAAAATGTTTGGGATCCACACATCCACCGCCAGTCTCCAGAATTAGTTTTGTCAAAGTCTCTTTAAGAGTCCAGTTCATTCTCTCTACTTGTCCGGAACTCTGGGGCTGATAGGCACAATGTAGTTTCCAATTAGTGCACATGGCCTTGGCCAATGCCTGTGAGACTGAACTCACAAATGCAGGGCCATTGTCTGAACCAATCACGAAAGGCAGCCCAAAAACCTAGGAATTATTACTTCTAGTAGCCTTTTTCCTACCACTCCTGCTGTCTCATGTTTGGTGGAAAAAGCCTCTAACCAGCCTGAAAAGATATCTACAAAAACTAATATATACTTGTGCCCATATTTTCTGGGTTTCATTTCTGTAAAATCTATTTTCCAATAAATTCCTGGTTCCTTGCCTCTTTCTCTTTTCCTTCTTCCCATTTTAGTTCCTCCCACATTAACTGCCTGGCATTGAGCACATCTATCAAGTATATCCTGAACCATATGCCCTAATTTAGAAACCTGGAACTGCTTGCCTTTAAGTTCCTTGAGTTTGCGTGAGCCCAAATGAGTACCCTGATGTATCTGGTCTACTAACTTCTTACTTAGTCTTCGAGGAAGAATTAACTTTCATCTTTTAGTCTTAGCCCTGTCCCCTTCGTAGTCTAGTTTATCCCATTTTTGTAAATACTTTAAATCTTCCTCTGAATATTCTGTTTTTTTTTGGTAGGGCTAGAGCCGGGAGTGTAACCAGCTCTTGGACTGTTTCTCGGGCTGCTTGCTTTGCAGCTCGATCTGCTAAGTGTTTTCCTTTTGAAATCAGATCAGTCTCCTTTTGCTGTCCTGCGCAATGCATAACAGCCACCTCTTTTGGATCCCAAATAGCCTGGAGTAGAGACAATATTTCTCCTATGTTTAAATTCCTTTTCCTTTTGCTGTTAATAGGCACCTTTCTTTATAAATAGCCCCATGTATATGGAGAATAGCAAAGGCATACCTGCTGTCCGTATAGATGTTGGCGGTTTTACCTTTGGCCATCTGCAGTGCCTTAGTGAGTGCAATCAGTTCCGCTTTTTGTGCCGAAGTTCCATGTGGCAGGGCTGCTGTCCAGAGTTTCTGCTCAGAAGAAACCACGGCAGTCCCTGCATACCTGTTTCCATTGACCATGTAGCTACTCCCATCTGTGAACAGAGTCATCTCGGCATCCGGGAGGGAATGTATCTGAGATCCGGCCTTATTCCTGTGACTTGGGTTAGGACCTCCCCACAGTCGTGTGGATGGTCAGCCAGCTCCTCTGGCAGCAGTGTGGCTCGATTTAGCACCACAGGGGGCCGGAAGGTCACTCTTGGTTCGTTGAGGAGGACGGCCTGATACCCTGTCACTCAGATGTCCATCATCCATCAGTCGGGTGGAGTCCGGAGAAGGCCCTCGATAGCGAGAGTGATGGTCAAGATGAGATTTTGACCCAAAGTCAATTTACTTGCATCCTTGACCAGGAGGGCCGTGGCAGCAATTATGCAAAGGCATGGGGAGAACCCAGCCGCTACTGGATCTAGTTTCTTGCTAAGATAGGCTACTGGCCTTTGCCAAGGCCCCAGAGTCAGTTAAAACTCCTTTGGCCACACCTGCTTTTTCATCCACATACAAGTGGAAGGGCTTGGTAACATCTGGGATGGCCAATGCTGGGGCACTCAGTAAGGCTGTTTGTAATTCCCGAAATTCTCCTTCTGCCTCAGCTCTCCACTCTATCATAGTGTGCCCTCATTTTGCCAGGTCGTAGAGAGGTCAGGCAACATCCACAAACCACAGTATCCACAGCCTACAGTAGCCCACTGTCCCAAGAAACTCCCTCATTTGTCGGGACATGGTGGGACGGGGGTATTGGGTGATCACCTGTTTCCTGGACTCAGACAGTGAACGCACTCCCTCATGGAGACCAAAGCCTAGATAAGTGGCATGACTCTGACAGAGCTGTGCTTTCTTCACTGACACCCAATACCCTTTTTCCTGCAGAGTCTGTAAGAGAGCTCTCATCTCCCGCAAACATGACTCATAGTCCTCAGCGGCTACTAGCAAGTCATCAACGTACTGTAACAGAGTGACTCCAGGGTTGGAGGTTCTGTACTCACACAAATCCTTATGTAGGGCCTTGTTGAAGATAGTGGGTGAATTCATGAACCCTTGGGCAAGTCTTGTCCAGGTGAGCTGGCCTTGGCATCCTTCCTGTGTGTCGGACCACTCAAAAGCAAAAAGGTGCTGAGAATTCCTTTACTAAAGACATGCAGAAAAAATACATCCTTGAGACCTAAGATGGTATACACAGTTCTTTTTGGGCCCAGGAGGGAGAGTAGGGTATAGGGGTTAGGCACCATCGGGTGGATATCTTCAAACCATTTATTAATTCTCAAAAGTCCTGGACGGGTCGGTACTCTGCAGTCTCGGCCTTTTTATGGGCAGCAAACGTGTGTTCCAAGGAGATTTCCAAGGAACTAGGATCCCGTCTCCTTGGAGGCGGTTAATGTGTTTTTTGATCTGTTCCTTTGCTTCCTGGGGAAGGGGGCTACTGCCGAACGTGAACAGCCATAGCTGTAGCCTTTAATTGTACCACCACTGGAGGCTGTTCCTTGGCCAAGCCAAGAGGCATCCCTTCTGCCCAGACCTCGGGAAACTCGTCCTGTACGATTTGGAGAAGGTTCCTCCCTTTTGTCTCCTCTGGTTTTGAGATTGGATCGTAAAGGAGGCATTCATCTACTGCTGCCATAAGCACTTGTACAGTGGGTTGTCTCAAGGTTGCAGTCATGTCTCCTTCCAAGAACTGAATGCCAGTTCTTAACTTGTGGAGGAGATCTCTTCCCATCAAGTTATATGGGGCACTAGGGAGTACCTAAAATTGATGTTTAACTATTCCCGAGGCCATATTTAAAGTCCTTTCTGTTGTCCATTTATGTCTCTCTGTGCCATTTGCTCCTTGTACCCAGACTTCCTCTCCAAATAGTTTTCCCATAGGTTTAAGTAATGATGAAAATTGGGCTCCCATGTCCATCAAAAAATCAACTGATTTCCCCTCAACTTTAATTTTTACTCTGTTGGCCAGCATTGCCATCTTCTTTTTGGGGGCACTCCCCAGCCCAATGTCCTTTTTCCTTACAGTAAGTGCACTGATCTGAATCCAAGTCTTTCCGCCTGCCTTCTCTGTGCTTTTCCTTCCATTTACTATCCCCTACTCGTCTCCTCCCCGCCTCATGTAATGCCAAAACCTTAACCAGTTTTTTTGTCTGTTTTTCATCCTCTTGTGCATCCCTGTTGTTAAACAACTTTTCTCCTATTCCCACTAACTCAGTCAGATTCTTCCCTTCAAATCCTTCAATTTTCTGAAGTTTCCTATATCTGGGGCTGACTGACTGACAAAACAAGATCGTCTAAGTGAGCTATCGTGCAACTTCCCTGAAGTTTACCTCAAGTTGTCTAGCTTAAGTAAACAAACATTTAAAGACAATCAAATCTAGAATTTAACATCCATAAAGGTGTGATTAAAACATGATTTTTCTCTCTAAAATAAACCTCGTTTTCAGAGATAGCCAAATCAGGACTAATTTATTTGAAAAACAAGTCGTTTTAACAAGTTTGGCCTAATTATTTACATAAGCTCAGCAAGAACAGTGAGGGATCATATAAATCTTTTAGAATCTGCTCTGCTGGAACTTCTCGTAAGGAATCTCTAGGTTGAACTTATGATAGCCTCTCCAGGCCAGAAGCCATTCTACATACTTGCCATCAGACATGCCTGCAATACCTGTCAATTTGGGT
>NW_019155594.1:0-5168 GCF_002288905.1 Enhydra lutris kenyoni | reverse complement strand
TGGCTATCAGACACATGAAAAGATGTTCATCATCACTAGCCATCAGGAAGATTCAAATTAAAACCATATTGAGATATCACCTTCCACCAGTTAGAATGGCGAAAATTAGCAAGACAGAAATCAACATGTGTTAACGAGGATGTGGAGAAAGGGGAGCCCTCTTACACTGTTGGTGGGAATGCAAGTTGGTGCAGCCACTTTGGAGACAGTGTGGAGATTCCTCAAGAAATTAAAAATAGTGCTTCCCTATGACCCTGCCATTGCACTACTGGGTATTTACTCCAAAGATACAGATGGAGTGAAAAGAAAGGCCATCTGTACCCCAATGTTTATAGCAGCAATGGTCACCAAACTATGTAAAGAACCAAGATACCCTTCAACGGACAAATGGTTAAGGAAGATGTGGTCCACATACACTATGGAGTATTATGCCTCCATCGGAAAGGATGAATACCCAACTTTTGTAGCAACATGGACGGGACTGGAAGAGGTTATGCTGAGTAAAATAAGTCAAGCAGAGAGAATCAACTATCATATGGTTCCACTTATTTGTGGAGCATAACAAATAACATGGAGGACATGGGGATATGGAGAGAAGGGAGTTGAGGGAAACTGGGAGGGGAGATGAACCATGAGAGACTATGGACTCTGAAAAACAACCTGAGGGTTTTGAAGGGGCAGGGGGTGGGAGGTTGGGGGAACCAGGTCGTGGGTATTATGGACAGCACGGATTGCATGGAGCACTCTGTGTGGTGCAAAGACAATGAATACTGTTACGTTGAAAAGAAATAAAATAAAATAAAATAAAATAAAATAAAATAAAATAAAATAAAGTAACTTACTATCTGAAAAAAAAAGAGTGTATAAAAGGCTGTTTCATTTATTCAGAGAAGCCTGAGACTGTCCCAGAGCCCACTATCATCATACTCAAGTTTTTACAGGTCTGGTTGTTTAAAATATAGCCCCCAAACATTTTTTAGGTCATTTAGTGTCCCTGCTTTGCATAGCCTAGAAAGATGCTTTCAGTATCTGCCGACTATTAAAGACTCCAAGTCACCCCTGTCTTCAGGGTTCTCTGACCTAGAGCCTCCCCATTCAGCTGCTGAGCAACATGACCTACATAGTAAACCACCTCTCCATTCCCCCTCTCCCTTGACTTCCTCCCCTTAGGTCTTAGGGACCTTTGCCATTGCCTATGGAATATTTCATGCTGTGAATGACTTCCTTTAGCATTCAATCTGCCAAAAAGCTCCCCAAATAAAGTTCATAGCGTACTATTGCCATGCATATTTTTTGTTATCTTGATAAGTCCTGAAATCTCTTGAATCTGCTAAACATTCCAGCTTGACTCATTAGTAGACTCACATTGAAATTATGCTTTGAATGCATCTGCTGACCCAGGTGGCTCCTTCATATCAAGGAACTGTTAGCTCAAATATCACCTCCTTAGAGAGGCTTTCCATGGTTCTGTAGCATCCTTCCCATCCCAGAGGCACTGACCTCTAGCTACAGTTATCTTGTTACTTACTCATCAATCTCTCTCCACTGGGAAATCAATTCCATGAGGGTAAGGATTTTGTCATGTTCACTGCTCTCTCTCCATCAACAAGATTGGAAGTACAAATTGGAAGTACCCAATAAAGATATTTTTTAGTGAATTAAAGAATGGTTGAATATCAAATTTTGTGGGGTTCAGCCAAATCATACTAATAGGAGAATTTATAGCACTAAATGCCTATATTATAAAAGATGGAAGGTCTCATATCCGTGACCTTACCTTCTACCTTAAGAAACTAGAAAAAAAAAAGAACAAATTAAACACAAAGGAAGCAGAAAAAAGGAAATAATAAAGAAGACCAGACTGGAGATCAATAAAATAGAAAACTGAAAATCACTAGAGAAGATAAGTGAAAACAAAAACCTTTTTTAAAAAAATTTGAAGATGGATAGTACACTGATCTCTCAGTTCCAGTGTGTGTGTGTGTGTGTGTGTGAGAGGGAGGGTGTGTGTGAGGGAGGGAGTTTCCACATGCATCCAAGCAATTCTGCAACCCCCACCTGAAAGTCATAAAATACAACTCAATTATGACACTCTATACCTGGAAATAGCATCATATACCACAGGTTAAGGGCTCAGTTCCACAAGATTCTGTCCCCTCCCCAGCCACTTTAGACGTCAGTCACAAGACCAGGTAATCACTTGTGTTTCTGACTGACTGTCTATAGAAGTCCAAATGATAACCTTCTCATTGGTTTTGATTAATTTGTATGAGCAGCTCACAGAACTCAGGGAAACATTTTACCTACTAGGTTACTATTTATTATTATGAAAAGGTATAATTCAGAAACAGCAGTATGAAAGAGATGAATAGGGAAAAGTACAGGGAAAGAGTGCAGAACTTACATGCCCTCTCTGATCATGCCACTCTCCCCAAATCTCCACATGGTCCCAAACCTGCAACCCAGTCTTTTAGTTTTTTTTTTATTTAAGATTTTTAATTTATGTGACAGACAGAGATCACAAGTAGGCAGAGAGAGAGAGAGAGGAAGAAGCAGGCTTCCCGCTGAGCAGAGAGCCTGATGCAGGGCTCGATCCCAGGACCCTGGGATCATGATCTGAGCTGAAGGCAGAGGCTCTAACCCACCGAGCCACCCAGGCGCCCCAGTCTTTTAGTTTTTTATGGAGATTAAATCACAAAGATATTATTGATAAAATATTTTTTTGTTGCTGATTGATTCAATCTACAACCCCTCTAATCTCACCCATGGAGGTAGGCCTGAAAGTTCCAATTCTTTAATTATATATTGGACTCTTCTGTCCCTGTCCTTAGGTGACTTCTGAAAGTCACATGGTTAATCTAACAAAAGACACTTCTATTGCTCTCATCCCTTACAGAATGCCTAGGTTTTAGGATTTCTATGCCAGGAATAGGAAAAGTATCAAATACATATTACTTCTTTTTTTTTCTTTCCTTTCCTTTCTTTTGTTTTTTAACGTTTTTCTTTATTTTTTAAAATTTCTTTTCAGTGTTCCAGAATTCATTGTTTAGGCACCACACCCAGTGCTCCAAACAATATGTACCATCCATAATACCCACCACCAGGCTCATCCAACCTCTCAGCCCCATCCCATCCCAAACCCTCAGTTTCTTTCTCAGAGTCCACAGTCTGCCATGGTTCGTCTCTCACTCCAATTCCCCAACTCCCTTATCCTCTCCATCTCCCCATGTCCTCCATGTTATTCTTTAGCTCCACAAATAAGTGAAACCATATACATGACTCTTTCTGCTTGACTTATTTCACTCAGCATAATCTCTTCCAGTCCCGTCTATGTAGATACCAAAATTAGGTATTCAACCCTTCTGATGGAGCCATAATACTCCACAGAATATATGGAACATATCTTCTTTATCCACTCATCTGTTGGTGGGCATCTTGGTTCTATTCATAGTTTGGTGACTGTGACCATTGCTGCTATGAACATTGGGGTACAGATGTCCCTTCTTTCCACTACATCTGTATCTTTGGGGTAAATACCCCATAGTACAATTGCAGTTTCATAGAGTAGCTCTATTTTTAATTTCTGAAGGATTTTCCACACTGTTTTCCAAAGTGACGGCACCAACTTGCATTCCCACCAACAGTGTAAGAGGGTTCCTCTTTCTCCACATCCTCTCCAACTCATGTTGTTTACACTCTTGTTAATTTTGCCTATTCTAACTCCTGTAGGGTGGTATCTCAATGTGGTTTTGATTTGAATCTCCCTGATGGCTAGTGATGATGAACATTTTTTCATGTGTCGGTTAGCTATTTGTAAGTCTTCATTGGAGAGGTGTCCATGTCTTCTGACCATTTTTTGACATGATTATTTGTTTTGTGTGTGTTGAGTTTGAGGAGTTCTTTATAGATCCTGGATATCAGCCTTTTGTCTGTAGTGTCATTTGCGAATATCTTCTCCCATTCCATGGGTTGCCTCTTTGCTTTGTTGACTGTTTCCTTTGCTGTGCAGAAGCTTTTGATCCAGATGAAGTCCCAACAATTCATCTTCGCTTTTGTTTCCTTTGCCTTTGGAGACATATCTTGAAAGAAGTTGCTGTGGTCGATGGCCAAGAGGTTACTGTCTATGTTATTCTCTAGGATTCTGATGGATTCCTGCCTCTCTTTGAGGCCATTTATCTATTTTGACGTTATCCTTGTGTATGGTGTAAGAGAATGGTTGAGTTTCATTCTTCTACACATAGCTGTGCAATTTTCCCAGCACCAATTATTGAAGAGAATGTCTTTTTTCACTGTATATTTTCTTCCTGCTTTGTTGAAGAATATTTGATCATAGAGTTGTTGGTCCATATCTGGGCATGCTACTCTGTTCCACTGGTCTATGTGTCTGTTTTTATGCCAGTACCATGCTGTATTGGTGATCACAGCTTTGTAGTAAAGCTTGAAATCAGGCAACACGACACCCACTGTTTTGTTTTTCCTTTTTCAACATTTCTATAAAAATTTGGGGTCTCTTTGGACTCCATAAAAATTTTAGGATTGTTTGCTCCAGCTCTTTGAAAAGGGCCGGTGGTATTTTGATCAGAATGGCATTGAATGTATAGATGGCTTTAGGCAGTATAGACATTTTAACAATGTTTATTCTTCTGATCCATGAACATGGAATGCTTTTCCATCTTTTTGTGTCTTCTTCAATTTCTTTCATGAGTGTTCTGTAGTTTCCTGAGTACAGATCCTTTACATCTTTGGTTAGGTTTATTCCCAGGTATCTTATGGTTCTTGGTGCTATAGTAAATCGAATCGATTCTCTAATTTCTCTTTCTGTATTTTCATTGTTAGTGTATAAGAAAGCAACTGATTTCTATACATTGACTTTGTATCCTGCCACATTACTGAATTGCTGTACGAGTTCTAATAGGTTGGGGGTAGAGTCTTTTGGGTTTTCCAGATAAAGCATCATGTCATCTGCGAAGAGAGAGAGTTTGACTTCTTCGTTGCCAATTTGGATACATTTTATTTCTCTTTGTTCTCTGATTGCTGTTGCTAGGACTTCTTTTATTTTTCTAGATCAACTTTATTTATAGGTGCATAAATTCTGAATATAATATTAACAAATGGAATCCATTTGTGTCATTAAAGCTAATATACCATGACCAAATTTGGTTTACTTT
>NW_019155593.1:0-5168 GCF_002288905.1 Enhydra lutris kenyoni | reverse complement strand
CTCTCTCTCTGCCTGCCTCTCTGCTTACTTGTGATTTCTCTCTGTCAAATAAATAAATAAAATCTTAAAAAAAAAAAAAAGAAAAGAAACAGAATACGGGTTTTCTGACTTAAGAGTCCTGAATCCTTTGCTTCAGAGCAGTGTTTTCCAACCAGCTGTTGGGACCCAACAGTTTTTGCCAATTCAAATGAAATAGAAATACAGCAATATGAGTATTGGCAACATACGATATAATGAATATTCATGCACCCATTACTCAGTTGGAGAGATAAAAAGACAAAACAAAATGAAGCTTCCTTTGTACTTCAAAAACCCTTCTTAAATCCTACTTCCTCTTCCTCCATCCTCCAGCCACTAACCGGAAATTAGAATGCATCCTTCCTATCCATGTGTTTATACTTAACTACATGCCTTTATGTCCTTGATCATTATATAGTTTTTCTTCGATTATTTTAAGACTATTATTTTTAAGACTATTTAAATACATATTTGTAGCCTGCTTTCTAGATTTATCTATGTTTATTCGGGTAATTCTAGTTTATTTTTACTGCGATAATGGTATGTGTTCCATTATGTGACTATCAGATTTCTCTTATCATTTTAGTTTTTTCCAATTGCTTATTAAACACTGTGGGGAATATTCTTGTATATGTTTATTTAGGTACATGTGCAAGACTTCCTCTAGGGCAGTGGTTCTTGAGACTATATCCCATTTTTATAGAAACATTTTATAACTTCTCCAATTCTGCCCTAAAATGAAATTCAAAATAATCAGCTTGCATTCATTTGAAACTTAATGAACTTACAAATTTATAATGAAATTAAAACTTAAATAAATTTACATTATATTTTAAAGTAATGCTCTTACTAAAATGTAAGAATTTGTAACAGAATAATGTATTTCACTGTGTAGATGCTCATACCAAACCACACTCTAATCTTGCTACGAAGTGTGATAGTAGACTAGTAAACGCAGAATTCTGGGAGCTTGTTAGAAATCAGAACCTCAGGACCTACCCTACTGACTCATGCTGAATTTTAACAAGACTCCCAGGTGATGTGTGCGCACATAAAAATCCAGAAAGCACTGCTGGAAGAAACAGTAGTCAGATACTTTTTTTTTTTTTTTTTTAATTTGGCAGAGAGAGATCACAAGTAGGCAGAGGGGCAGGCAGAGAGAGAGGGGGAAGCAGGCAGAGAGCCCCATGCGGGGCTTGATCCCAGGACCCTGAGATCATGACCTGAGCCAAAGGCAGAGGCTTAACCCACTAAGCCACCCAGGTGCCCCAGTAGTCAGATACTTTTATACCAATGTTTAGTATCACCATGAATAGGGTAAACTACTGATGCAAATTATTATTACTATTTGTTTAGATTTTATTCATTCGAGACTGCATGCACAGGAGTTGAGGGGAGTGGGAGAAGCAGACTTTCTTCTGAGCAGTGAACCTGACTTGGGGCTCTGTCCCAGTACCCTGAGATCATGGCCTAAGCCAAAGGCAGGCGCTTAAAAATTGATTGAGCTACCCCCAGGCACCCCTACTGATGCAAATTAAAACAGGTGTGTTGAATTGGCTGTTCAAATACTGATGGTGGCACTGTTGTTGATAAATGAATTTCTGAAATAACAAACTATTTTCAGTAAAGTTTGGACCAAAAAATGGCAGTCTTCTTTCTTTACATAGTGGTTGCCTTTTTTAAAATCATCTATATTAAGGCAATATAAATATACTCTGTGTTAAGTCCTCTTTATAAATATCTGACCTTATTTCCCCCATCCCCTTCTCAATCCCTTAAATGAGCAGTCAGCAGAATATTGAAAAGTCCTGAGAGGAGACATGGGGCAGCATTATTGTTTGCATGCTCCCAAGAGTGCCTGGCGTCCCTGGAAGCTGTTCAGTAGTGCCCCCATTTGTTAAACAACTAAAGAGCCATCATTGAGATTTCCCTGGGAAATCTAAAGAGTGCTAGAACAAAGGGTATGTATGAGCAGCTTCTTTAACTTTATTGGATAACCACCAGTTTTCTCTCAAGTGTTTCTATCAGTAATGGATGAGGGGATCTATTTTCCCACCTTTCAAATACTTTATTAGACTTCTCATGGTTTGCCATGCTGAGGAGTATGTGAAGGATGGTACCTCATTGGAATTTTCATTTGCATGGCCCCAGTTAGTCCTGTAGTTGAGAGCACTTGTATTTTGGGGTGCGTTCATGTTCCTTTTCTGTGAATTGCTTATTTGTTGTTTTTCCTTTAATGGGATTGTTTATCTTACTTATTTGTAAATGCTTTTTATGTATTCTGGATAACAGTGCTTGGTAGCCTTTACAAATATCTTCTAGTCTGTAACTGTCTTTCCATTTTACATATGGTGTGTTTGGGCTTCTGGGTGGCATCTGCCTTCAGCTCAGGTCATGATCCCAGGATCCTGGGATTGAGTCCTATATTGGGCTCCCTGCTCAGCGTGAATCCTGCTTCTCCCTCTGCCTCTCTCTCTCCCTCTCTCGCTCATGAATAAATAAAATCTTAAAAAATAAATAAATATAGTGTCTTTAGGACTTAACGTTCTTAATTTTAAAGTCAAATATATTTTTTAATGATTTAAGTAGTCTCTTACAGCCGGGGGTACTTGTACTCATGACTCTAAGATTAAGAGTCGCATGCTCTACTGACCGAGCTAGCCAAGTGCTCCTAGTCAAATGTATTTTATGATTGTGCTTTATCTCTTTTTTTTTAATTTTATTTATTTATTGGACAGACAGAGATCACAAGTATGCAGAGAGGCAGGCAGAGAGAGAGGGGAGGAAGCAGGCTCCCTGCAGAACAGAGAGCCCGATGCGGGGCTCGATCCCAGAACCCTGGGATCATGACCTGAGCCAAAGGCAGAGGCTTTAACCCACTGAGCCACCCAGGCGCCCCTGTGCTTTTTCTCTTTAAAGGAAGTCTTTTCTATCCTGAGGTTGTAGAGATTCTGATACAGCTTTTTAAAGTATTTTTTATATTTAGATCTTCAATTCACATGGGACTATTTTTATATAACGAGGGGTATGTGAATCTCAATTTATTCAATAAAATCACTAGCCTCCATAGTGATACTGTTTTTATGTGATGTGTTCTGGAATTAGTGATAGTAGATTGTATTTAATTTTTAATATTCCTTTGCGGCAAAATTAAAATTTGGTAACTCTGTCATTCCAACATCTTAAAATTTAACTGATTTTTGAAATTCCTTAGTCTTGGGAACCACTGCTTTTGGGTACTTTAATTCCCATGCTGCTTATGTGCCATAAATTCAGTCTCTAAAGCATCAAAGAAAGTGAGTAGGCACTCTTTAAGTACTGATCTTTAATTGTCATTTGCATCCTTCACGTTTAAGTTTGTTTTACTTGTGTCTTCATCACTTTTTACTAGAATTTTTTAAAAGATTTTTATTCTTTTATGTATTTGACAGAGAGAGTACAAGCAGGGGGAGCAGCAGGCAGAGGGAGAAGCAGGCTTTCCGCTGAGCAGGGAGCCCCATGCCTAACGCAGATGCTTAACCAGTTGAGCCACCCAGGCCCCCTGACAGTATAGTCTTTAAGTTAAATGTGTATGTACTTAATAAGTTGTATGAACATGGACAAATGAAACTGAGTTAAACCTGAAGCCTTGATTTCTTCAAGTATTAAGGATGATAACCTGAGAAAAGTATTATTAAGATTAAAGGAGATAACTAGTGAAAACACCTACCTCTTACCCCCATCTAGTTCTCATGTGTCACTCTGTATTTTCATAGCATTTATCACAGTGTAATTACCTGTGTCACCAGTTGATAAATTTTATCCCACCTCTTCTGAAATACTAATGAAAAGAACCAGTGTTATATTTTATTAACATATATTTGTTTGTAAACTATCTTTAACCCTTTTTTATGTGAAAATCCTCAGATTTCCTGAGAAAGTGTTTTGTATTTAAGATGTCTTTGTGCTGGAGCTTCAAAATGTGTTACAGGCATTACCTCATTGATCACCACACACCGTCTTTGTGATGGAGGCAGTGCATACGTATCATCTTGCACTTGGAATGAATTGAAGCTGCTAAATGGTATAAAATGACACACAAAGTCAAGGAGAATTTGGGTGAAATTTGATTACATTTGGTTATATTTTTCCCTGTGCTCCTTTTTTCCCTTTCTGCAATACTGCTAAAATTGACTTTCCATAAAAGCTTGAAACTGTAACTTACGTTACATTGTTAGATTGTGTGGCCTTTGGAAAATCATTATGACACAAACAATATTTTAGTTACGACTTTATTTTCCATTTTCCCACATGAAGCTTTGCTTAGTATCTAAGGAGGTAGTATTAGGATTGGCAATAGAGGGGCGCCTGGGTGGCTTAGTCATTAACCTTCTGCCTTTCAGGTCATGATCCTGCGGTCCTGGGATTGAGCCCCATATCGCCCCACTTCGGGCTCCCTGCTCAGCGACAGGATGCCTGCTTTTTCCTCTCCCCCTGCTTGTGTGCCCTCTCTTCACTGTGTCTCTGTCAAATAAATAAATAAAATCTTAAAAAAAAAAAAAGAATTGACAATAAAGTTGGAGGTCTTCGCTTTTATAAATACATACTGCTTAAGAAATTTAAACGTTATGGTTGTCTTGGACTATTAAACATTTTTAAGATGTTTAAGATGAAAAGAATAGGATTGAGAAAATAAGTGTATGCTTAGTGTAGGTCAGGGTAAAAAAGAAAGGGTTGAAATAACCCCATTAACTTGCTGTAAGCAGATCTGCATTATAACCTCAACAAACCCAAACCCAGAGTAGAGCAAGAGTGCCTCCAGGAACAAAAGTAGAAGACATTATTTTATCAGTTGCAGTAAACTTGTTTGGCTTCTGAATTTAGATTGTTCTTAAATGTGTTTCTAAAAATCGGGGCGCCTGGGTGGCTCAGTGGGTTAAATCCTCTGCCTTCGGCTCAGGTCATGATCCCAGAGTCCTGGGATCCAGCCACACATTGGGCTCTCTGCTCAGCGGGGAGCCTGCTTTCCTTCCTCTCTCTCTGCCTGGCTCTCTGCCTACTTGTGATCTCTGTCAAAAAAATAAATTTTTTTCTTTAAAGATTTTATTTATTTATTTGACAGACAGATCACAGGTAGGCAGAGAGGCAGGCAGAGAGAGAGGAAGGAAAGC
>NW_019155592.1:0-5175 GCF_002288905.1 Enhydra lutris kenyoni | reverse complement strand
ACCTGGGTGGCTCAGTGGGTTATGAGTCTGACTCTTGATCTCAGCTTGGGTCTTGATCTCAGGGTCATGAGTTGAAGCCCCACACTGGGCTTCATGCCCAGAGTGGAGCCTACTTAAAAGAAAAAAACAGCAGAGGGAGAAATAATACTTCCTCAGGCAAACAAAAACTGAGGGAAATTTTCACTAGTAGACCACCTTTGCAAAAATTGTTAAAAGAAGCTCTTCAGAGAAAAGGAAACTTAGTTCTACATAAAAAAGGAAGAGTGTCAGAGAATACTACACACAAGTGAAAGAAAACCTTTCTTTTTTCTGAGTCTTAATGGATCTAAGAGATAACTGTTCAAAGTAATAGACAATATATCGGGTTATTTTACCTTATGGATAAATTAAATGAATGAGAACAATGTTCTAAGAGGTTAGGGGGAATTGAGAATACTCTGTTATAAGGTACCTAGGCTACCTATGGAATGAAAGTGTTAATGTAAAAGTACTGTTAGATTAGTTATAAATGGTTATTATAAACTCTAGGGAACCCACTAAAGTTTTTCCAGGAGTATAATATGCTAGGAGAGAAGATAAAATGAAATCATATAAAATATTTAACTAAAACCAGAGAAGTCAGTGAAAGGGGGGTAGTAAAGAAACAAAGAACAAGTACAGTGAAAACAAAACAGTTATAAACATGGTAAACATGAATCCAACTATATCAATAACCACTTTAAACATAAATGGTCTCAATATGCCAATTAAAAGACAGAGACCGTCAGAGTGGATTAAAAAACAAGACTCAACTGTAGATTGTATGTAAGATATTGATAGAATAAAAGGAAAAGGATGCAAAAGGTACATTTAAAAATAGCTGGATTAGCTACATTAATTTCAGAAAAATCTGACATCAGAACAAGGAAAATTATCAGGGATAAAGAGGGAGCATTACGTTCCATGCTCTTGGATTGGAAGAATAAATATTGTGAAAATGTCTATGCTACCTAAAGCAATCTACACTTTTAATGCAATCCCTATCAAAATCCCATCAATTTTTTTCAAAGAAATGGAACAAATAATCCTAAAATTTATATGGAACCAGAAAAGACCCCGAATAGCCACAGGAATGTTGAAAAGGAAAGCCAAAGTTGGGGGCATCACAATTCCAGACTTCAAGCTCTATTACAAAGCTATAATCATCAATACAGTATGGTACTGGCACAAAAACAGACACATAAATCAGTGCGACAGAATAGAGAGCTCAGAAATGGACCCTTAACTCCATGGTCAACTAATCTTCAACAAATTTTCAACAAATTTTTAAGTTTTTTTTTCACTTTTTTGAAGCAAGAGTATAACTCATGAGGGGCAAAGGATGTGTTTTGTGGAAGTTTAATGCCTAAGGGGAATGTTTGTTATAAAGCTAAATATATTTTTAAAAGTTAATTTCTCTTAAGTCAGTCAGAGAAAGACAACTATCATATGATCTCCCTGATTTGAGGACGTTGAGAGGCAACGTGAGGGGTTTGGGGGATAGGAAAGGAATAAATGAAACAAGATGGGATGGGAAGGGAGACAAACTATTAGAGACTCTTAACCTCACAAAACAAACTGAGGGTTGCCGGTGGGGAGGGGGGTAGGGAGAGGGTGGTGGGGTTATGGACATTGGGGAAGGTATGTGCTATGGTGAGTGGTGTAAAGTGTGTAAACCTGGAGATTCACAGACCCGCACCCCTGGGGCTAATAATACATTATATGTTAATAAAAAAAAATTTTTAAAAAGAGGGAGCAGGGGCGCCTGGGTGGCTCAGTGGGTTGAGGCTTCTTCCTTCGGCTCAGGTCATGATCCCGGGGTCCTGGGATCGAGCCCCGCATTGTGCTCTCTGCTCAGCAGGGAGCCTGCTTCCCCCTCTCTCTCTGCCTACTTGTGATCTCTGTCAAATAAATAAATAAAATCTTAAAAAAATAATAAAAAAAGAGGGAGCATTACATAAAGATAAAAGGGCCAATTCTCCGACAAGACAAAACAATCCTTAACACGAATACACCTAACAACGGAACATCAAAATACATGAGGCAAACCCTGATAGAACTGAAAGGAGAAGTAGATAAATCCACTATTGTGGTTAGAGACCTCAACATCCCTCTATCAGTAATCAACAGATCCAGCAGATGGAAAATTAGTAAAGATACAGCTGAACCAGACAGCACTTTCAATCTCGTAATCTAATTTACATTTACAGAATACTTCATCTAACCACAGCAAAATATATATTCTTCTCAAGCTCACATGGAACATTCACCAAGATAGATCCAATTCTGAGATATAAAACAATTTAACAAATTTGTAAAGCTAGAAATCAACAAAGGGTGCTGGGACATTAGACATATGCAAAAGAATGAAGTTGGACCCCTACCTCATACCGTATGCAAAAATTAACTCAAAAATAGATTAAAGAGCTAAATGTAAGTAAGATAACAGTATAAAATTTTTAAATAGGCACAAATCCTCATGACCTGGATTAGTAACAGTTTTTTAGCTATAACATCAAAAGCACAAGCAACAGCAGGAAAACAGATACATTGGACATCATCAAAATTAAATGTGAATTAAGACTTCTGTACTTCAAAGGACACCATCCAAAAAGTGAAAAGACAGGGGCGCCTGGATGGCTCAGTGGGTTAGGGCCTCTGCCTTTGGCTCAGGTCGTGATCCCAGAGTCCTGGGATTGAGCCCCGCGTCGGGCTCCCTGCTCGGCAGGGAGCCTGCTTCTCCCCCTCTCTCTCTCTGCCTGCCTCTCTGCCTGCTTGTGATCTCTGTCAAATAAGTAAATAAAATCTTTAAAAAAAAAGTGAAAAGACAACTCATGAAGTGGGAGAAAGTTTTTGCAAATCATGTATAAGAGGAATGTAAAGAAGACTATATAAAGAAGTGTTGCAACTCAACAATGAAAAGATGAAAATCCCAACTAAACATTGGGCAAAAGATTTAAACACATATTTTCAAATAAGATTATTATAATAGCCAACAAGCACATGCAACCGTGTTCAACATCATTAGCCACTAGAAAGAAGGGGAGTGACTGTTACTGCCTACAAGGTTGCTTGGGGGAGGTGAAAATGTTTTGAAACTAGATGGTGGTGATGGTTGCCCAACCTGGCCAATATATTAACTGCCACTCAATTATACACTTTAAAATGGGTGACTTTATGGGCTGCCTGGGTGGCTGAGTCAGCTCTTATTTTGGCTGAGGTCATGATCTCAGGGTCCTGGGACTGAGTCCCAAGTGGGGCTCTACACTCAGCGGGGAATCTGCTTTAGGATTTCTCTCCCTTTTCCTCTGCCCCTCTCCCCAGCTCGTGCGTGCACCCATGTGCTCTCACCCTCTCTTTAAAGTAGATAAATAAATCTTTAAAAATGGTGAATTTATGGTATGTAGATAATTTCTCAACAATAAAACAAATAATCCAATTTTAAAATAGGGGAAGGAGCCAAACAGACGTTTCCCCCAATGAAGATGTACAAATGGCCAATAAGCCCATGAAAAACACTTACCATCACTATTCATTAGGGAATTGCAAATCAAATCACAGTGAGAGATCACTTTACACCCATAAGGATGACTATAATCAAACGGATTGATAATAACAAATGGTGGGGATGTGGAGAAAATGGGGCCCTCGTACACTGGTGGCAGGAACACCACCTGGTGCAGCCATTTTAGAAAACAGTCTTGACAGTCGCTCTGAAGGTGAAAACAGAAGAGTTATCCTATGACCTTGCCATGTCACTCCTAGGAATCTATCCAAGCGAAATGAAAACATATGTCCACACAGAGCAGCGGATTATTTACAGTCTGTATGTCTGCAAACTGGTGAATGGAAGAACGGTATGCAGAATTTAAATAATGGAATCTCCTGTGGTGATTTTTTTTTAAAGTGAGGTACTAGGAGCGCCTGAGTGGCTCAGTCGGCTAAGGATCTACCTTTCCCTCAGGTCATGATCCCATAGTGCTGGGATCGAGCCCCGCATAGGGCTCCCTGCTCAGTGCGGCTTCTGTCTTCCTTTGCACCCCCGCCCCGCACATGCGCTCTCTCTCACTCTCTCATATAAATAAAAATTTTTAAAAAATAAAAAACGAGGTACTAGTAAGTGCTACAACATGGATGCAGCTTGGAAACATGACAAGTGAAGAGAGCCAAACACAAAAGGCCCTAATGCTGTGTGACTCCCCTTAAATGAAATGTCCGGAAGGAGCAAAGCCAGAGTGACTTAAAGGTCTTCCGTGGTTGCCTTGGCCTGGCAATGGAGGGTGCCTGCTAATGAGCACGGGCTTGTTTGGGGAGTGAGGAAAATGTTCTCCAACTGATTGTGGTGATGGACGCACAGCTCTGAATATACTCAAAATAATTCAACTGTGTGCCTCAAACGGGTGAATCGTGCGGTATGCGGAGTAGAATTCAATAAGGCTGGTAGATAAAAAAGGAAATGGTGATGCTTTCTTTCGCCTTTTTGGTAATGTTTTCCTTCCTAAGCTGGGTGGTGTGTGTTCATGGGTGTGCATTTTATTAATTCTTTAAATTTGCATTTAAATTATGCTTTGCAGGTAAAACAGATCTTAATAAAAATACTGTTTTTAGAAGGCTGACAGACCCGGATGCTAATTGTGGCTCAACCACTTAAGAGCTATGAGCTCTCTGGCAGACTACCGGACCTTCCAACGTCTTATCTGTAAAGCAGGGATGGTGGTAATAGTAATTCCCTCATAGGCTCTTAGGTCATGTGCCTGGAATGCTGTCAGTGTTATTATTAGCCAACATTAGCTCTAAGGAGTTGAGCCACTTGCCTAAGTAACTCAGAACCATGGCCTCTCTTTCCTTAAACTCCAACTCCCGTATTTGCTATTCCACAAAAATTCATGACTTCGATCAGGGGAATAAAATGGACCTTCAAGCGGGACCCACTGAATTCTACCTTTAAAATGTCCTTAACTTAATGGTTCTATAAAGTCAATAAAGCTCCTTTTTTAAAGATTTGTTTATTTATTTGAGGGAGACAGAAAGGGCATGAGCAAGGGGGAGGGGCAGAGGGAGAAGCAGACTCCCCGCTGAGCAGGGAGCCCGATTCGGGGCTCGATCCCAGGACTTTTCTTAGATCCACTGGGAATTGAGATCACAGGGAAAACCATG
>NW_019155591.1:0-5180 GCF_002288905.1 Enhydra lutris kenyoni | reverse complement strand
CTGTCTCATGACACTCTCCAGCCACTCCATCCCCTCATGGACTTAACTCAGATGCTATCTAGAGCAACCAGACCATGCTCCATGCCAGCAGAGGGGTGCATGCCAGGCCACTCCTCTCAGCTTGCTCCCTGTCACTCCTGGCTGAACCCCATCCTCTCGAGGAGGAACATCTATAGACAGTGCAGGTCTGTGGGTTACAAGACAAGTGTCCATCCAGATATAGTTTTAGTGGCAACAGCAAGAACCACTTGAACTTGTGTGAGCAAGATAGGCCTTTACAAAGCGCATAGGCTGCTCATGGAAGCTGCAGGATGGACAGAGCCTCAACCAGGGGCTTTGACACTGGACATACCTCATCCACACCCCTCAGGATGCTCTAGCTGTGACCCCCTGACCTTGCCAACCCCAACCATGGTATCCCTCAAGTTAAGCTTATCTGAGAGAGGGGGCTGTGCTTCCTGCTGAGACCCCTCTCCTACCCCACGTCAAGTAAGAGGGAGTCCACTTGATCTGACACTCTATTAGAGGCCATCGTCATTAATTCCTATCATTTCTGCCATAACATGGAGATAACCAGGCACAGAAGATATCCTCAGAGAGAGGACATTTGGGGCTTTCCATGCAGGAAGAGAAAGAAAGTGAGTGGGTTTCAGTGAGAAAGGAGAGTTCTGAGCACTAGAGGAAGGGCTGCCATGGGCCAGGTGCTGCCATATTGGTCAGTGGTACAGGCTTTGTATTGACTTATATGGAGTGGCCAGTCTTCCTACTACGAATAGGTCCATCAAAACCCAAAATGACATCCATAAAATATGTTCAACTCCAACCACGGAAAGACAGTGGGACCCAGGCAGCCAAGGAGGCCTAAGATTCTTTGTACCAATGATTACACGGTGGGAAAAATGTGGGACAGGCATCATGGAACTGAGGGCAGCTAATTTCCCTGATTTGGGGAGAAAGAGCCCCATCAAAAGGCACCCCCATATTTGTTCCAAAAACAGGTGATAGTTCAGGGGGATCCAGCCTGCCAGTCTCTACACTGAGGATTGTCCATGTCCAGGACACAAGCTCTAGGTGACATCCTGTCCCAGGGCTGTCCTGGGTATGATGGATGAGCCCCAGTGTTGTGGGATCCCATATGGAGTGGATGAAGGCTTTCTGGAAGGAAAAATGAGTCAGGGGATCCTGGATTGACAGTCTGAAGGGACACAGTAATTCAGAGGCCCAGAGCCCATGACAGCAATGTGTTCCCTGTGGGCTAATTTTAGCAGGTAAAGCTAAAGATTACTGAGTATCTTTTAAGAGCATCAATCACTTCAGTCAACCCCCCTAGCAATTCTATGAGGAGGGCACAAATGCTGTCTCTGTTTGACAAAGAAGGAAACAAAAGCTTTAAGAAACTGTCCCTTTACATGCTCCACATTTAGTTACAGGTAGGATTTGAACACAGGGCTTGGCGGCATTAGGGACCAAACTTACAAGAAGTTTGCATCCAGATGCTTCAGAAGTGACTTCTCAACTCTGAGTTTACACGAGCCTTTGTAACTAGGAATAAACCTCCTCCTACCCAGACAAAGGCTGGCTGGTACTGGGAGAGTCCTCAGTGCCAAGACACAGCATCGTCAGACAACAGAGCCAAGACAAGCCCCAGTCAGAGGTAGCATCACTGCCCCTTGAATTCAGTGAGGTCTCCAGTCCTTGGGGTTGGATGTGGAGCTTTGTGCACCTCTGAGTTCCAGGGGCGAACCGTGTGGATGGAACACAGAGTCCAATGGCAGAGAGACAGAAGTTCTAGCCCCTGCTCGGCATCTTTGTAGCTGAGTGACCCCAGGCAGGGCTCTGAAGCTACAGACCCCATTCTTAAATTGGAGAATGTTATGGGTACTGCTAAGTGGGATGTAGAAAGAAATTACTCATACAGTTTCTGCCTGGTGCCTGGGAGCACATGGGGAGTCCAGACGAAAGGCATCTGTGTCAGTGACCAATTTACCCATGTACCTGTTCTTCACTTGTTGATTCTGGTATCGTCCTTAAGAAACAGATGCCAAAGCTAAGGTCAGGAAGATTTCTTCTCAGGCTTTCTTCCCTGAGGTTTATAGCTTTAGCTCTTAAATGTAGTTCTGTGACCGATTTGGTGTTCACTTTTGGTCTCCTCTGAGGGGAGGGTCCACGGACCTTCATTCAGTCATTTATAATTTTATGTATTTGTATGTGTAAGAACGGATGCTGTTTAGTCACTGTAGTACCTTAGGTTGTCACTTGTAGGGACTTGTCAATAGATCCACAAGAATCTGTGGAATAATATTTATTCTATCCTTGAAGAAATTCGCTGAGATTATGAAGGAAGTCCAAAAGGAGGTTAACTTGTATCTTCTGTGGAGGTGGAGCAGTGTCCTTGTTAAGAGCACACACACACCTCTGGTGGCCACAGGTGACATTGCAGGAATTCCTTGAACTGTCTGCAAAACAAGCCAGTCAGTGTTGTGCATCTTCAAGGATTCACAGAGAGATCAAAACAGTTCCATATAAGTCAACTTTTTGGAGTGTGTCTTCTAGGAAATCTGCGGAAATGGGCTTTTTTCCAAATGCACTATTTCGATAAATAGTTTCTGAGTAGCTGAGTAGGCCCTGGGTTTCAGGATAGAAAGTAGGGAGAATTGTGGGTACTTCCCAAGAGGCACAGGGTGTATGGTGGGATAGTGTGAGAAATAACTGGTTCGCATCACAGCTCTGTATATTTGGTTGAAAGAAAGCAGTAAAAGAAAACAAACCATATTTATGGATTCCTTTGCTTACATTAAACATAAAACATTTTAGACAATTTGAAAACTATCACTCAGCATATCTGTATCCTGTTTTCCCAGTCATATGACATGAATTTATATTCCCAGCTTATTTTTTACTTATTAGGAGAAGATTGTGTCATATATTGAACTTTTAATGTCTCTACAAAAATCCTTGTAGAACTAACAGATGGATTAAGTCCTAAACTTAAGGACACAGATTCTATATACAAAAATGAGTTTCATCTCTATATATGAATAACATGCTATCAATAACAGGAATTAAGAAAATTATTTGTAATTGATAATCACTCAAAAAGAAAAAAAAATGCATAAGAATTATTTTCACACGGAGGTGAAAGACCTGCATAATGAAAATTTAAATCATCAATGAAAGAATTTGAAGAAGACAGAGTTAAGTCTGGACATCCCATACTAATGGAGACCTGGAATATATGTAATCCGAAGTCCACACTGCATAAACAATCTAAATATTCAGTGAAAACTCCATAAAGATCTAATACCATTTTTAGAAATAAAACCAATAGTCCTACAGAGTGAATAATACCTCAAAGGGCCCTGAATATCCAAAGCCATCTGGAGGAAAAAACAAATCTGGAGGTATCATGCTTTATGAATTCAAAATGTATTACCAAGTTGTAGAAATGGAAATTGTATGGTATGGACCGGCAGACACACAGATCAATGGAACAGAGTAGAAAACCTAGGAAAAAACCCACACATATATAGTCAACTTATTTCCAACGAAAGCTCCAAGAATGTAAAATAGGGAAGCAACACTCTCCACAATAAGTTCCTTTGGAAACACTGGGCAACCTCAAGTAAAGCAGTGCAATTGAATGTCTATCCCACCCGATCCAAAACAATGAAGTCACAATGTGGCAAGGACTTCAATAAAACAGTTATACCCAAAAATACATAGCTGGAAATTGGTCAGAATGTTTTTAACACCCCTGCCTTTATATAATAAGCTCCATGACCAAAATTTGAACTCCAGATTCTGAGGTCTAGAGTCAGATGCTGTGCTAACTGAGCCAGTCAAGAACCTTTTAAAACTAGGGGCTTCTGGATGGCTCAGTGGGTTAAAGCCTCTGCCTTCGGTTCGGGTCATGATCCCAGGGTCCTGGGATCGAGCCCTGCATCGGGCTCTCTGCTCAGCAGGGAGCCTGCTTCCTCCCTTCTCACTCTCTGCCTGCCTCTCTGCCTACTTGTGATCTGTCTGTCAAAAAAATAAATAAAATCTTAAAAAAAAAAGAGAACCTTTTAAAACTAGGTGGCACAGAGGTGTCAGAATAGATCTATTCATTCATCCCCTTAACATATTTTTTGGAAGAATGTTTCTTGAGATCCTTATTGACACTGAGTTTTAGATTTGATATCACAAGCAAAAGCTACAATTAAAAATAAACAACTGGGACTGCATCAAACTAAAAGCCTTCTGTAGAGCAAAGGAAATCTCCCATCATCAACATATTGAAAAGACAACATACTGAAAAGGGGAAAATATTTGCAAACTACCTAACTGATAAATGTCTCATACCCCAAATATTGAAGAACTCCTACAACTCAATAAGACAAAAACAGATAGCAGTTACAAGATGAGAAGAGTTCAGACTAGATATTTTTCAAAAGAAAATACACAGAGGACCAACAAATACATGAAGAGATGTTCACCACCTCTTATCACCAGGGAAATGCAAATCAGACCCCAAAATGAAGTCACCTGTCAACTTTCACCTGTCAGAATGACTAGTATCCAAAGACCAAACAAGAATTTTGGCCAAAATGTGGAGGAAAGGGAACTGTGCTCTGTTGGTGGGAATGTCAACTGGCTCTGTTAGTAGGACTGTAAATGGGTGCAGCCACTATGGAAAACAGTGTCAAATTTTCTCAAAAAAATTCAACATAGTGGTACCCGGCTGACACAATGAGAAGAGTGACTGACTCTTGATCTTGGGATCCTGAGGTTGAACCCCACATTGGGGGTAAAGAGTACTTAAAAAATGGATATAGAACAACCATATAATCCAACAATTCTCTTATGTATTAGAATGAAGCCAAGTCTTCTCTCTTCTACAGTGAAGGTGTTTAGGGGTGCCTGGGTGACTCAGTCATTAAGCATCTACCTTTGGCTCCAGTCATGATCCCATGGTCCCGGGATTGAGCCCCACATTGGGCTCCCTGCTCAGTGGAGAGTCTGCTTCTCCCTTTCCCACTCCCCCTGCTTGTGTTCTCTCTGTGTCCTTCTCTCTGTCAAATAAATAAATACAATCTAAATAAATAAAATAAAATGAAGGCATATAGTTTGATGTGCCCCGCTGTTTCATTCCATCACTGAGGGTCTCTGCTTCTTTGAAGTAGACTGTGAAGGGTCCTGGC
>NW_019155590.1:0-5183 GCF_002288905.1 Enhydra lutris kenyoni | reverse complement strand
TCTGTTTTCATGGTTTCTAAGCTGTTTGTTCCAGGCTTCCTCCTGATGCTTTCTCCTTATCTGTTTGTCCTCCAGATCATTAATTCTATCTTCTGTCTCAGTTACCCTAGCTTTGAGAGAATTTAGATTAGATTGGAACTCATTGAGAGCATTGTGAACCTCATCCCTGGGAGCTTTCAGCTCAGCCCTAACATTGTGAACATCCTGTCTGGTCACTTTCAGTTTGGCCCTAATCAATTCTGTTTGGTCATCCATGGCTTTCTCCAATCTAGCTATTGCCTGGATAATTGTAAGCCTGAATTCTCTTTCTGACATATTGTCTATGTTGATGGCCATTAGCTCTGTCACAGAAGGTCCATCCTCTGTATTTTTCTTCTTTTGGGCATTCCTCCTCTTAGTCATTTTGGTGAGAGATGACTGAACAGATGTAGCTGGATGTATCGACCGTGGTGCCGTCAAGGTACACCCTGGAACACTTCTGAACAATCAGGATTCCCCACCTAAACAAGAGAAAAAAGAAAAGAAAAAAAAAGAGAAAGAGAGAGAGAGACAGGATCTGGGGACCATTGACTTGGAGACTGGTTGAAAGCACTCCCAAAGAGCAAAGGATCACGGGGGGGAAATTATGGCAATCGGGGTGGCTAGGGACAGAGGCATAAGTCCCCAGACCCAGGACAGCCTCCCCTGGTGCTGAGCCAGAGAGAGCGCGGCAGAGAAACCAGGTCTTGGTCCCTGAGCCACCAGCGCGCCCAAGGTTGCGTGGGGTCTGGCTCCTGTGAGGGGCTTGGAGCTACGCCAGATGGCAGAATGCTGAGCCCTGCTACTGAGCCTGAGACACGTGCGCCCCTCACCCTCCCCTGAGAGAGGTGCGCAAAGGCCCACCCGGTGCTCTTCTACCTGTGCCATTGTTTCAGAGCCTGAGACGCGCGCTCCAAACTCTCCCCTAAGAGAGGTGCTTGAAGGCCCAGCCTAGTACTTTTGGACCACATCTTCTTTATCCATTCAACTTGGCTCTTTCCACAGTTTGTTGACTGTGGCCATTGTTGCTATGAACACTGCGGTACAGATGGTCCTTCTTTTCACTACATCTGTTTCCATGGGGTAAATACCCAGTAGTGCAATTGCTGGGTCATAGGGAAGCTCCATTTTCAATTTCTTAAGGAACCTCCACACTGTTTTCCAAAGTGGTTGCACCAACTTGCATTCCCATCAACAGTGTAAGAGGGTTCCCCTTTCTCCACATCCTCTCCAACACACGTTGTTTCCTGTCTTGCTAATTTTGGCCATTCTAACTCGCGTAAGGTGGTTTCTCAATGTGGTTTTAATTTGAATCTCTTCGGTGGCTAGTGATGATGAACATTTTTTCATGTGTCTGATAGCCATTTGTATGTCTTCATTGGAGAAGTGTCTCTTCATCCTTTCATTTTTTTTCTGAAAAATAAAATAAGAAGAGGGGAAAATTAAGACATATAAATTGAGGATTTGTCATAATGAATGCTTCTTAAATAGAATATAGATCACAAATAAACAAAATATATATAAATGAAAAAAGTAAAAATAGAAAAACTAAATATGTGTATTTATAAAAATTAAAGCTAAAAAAATGTAAGGAGCAAGTATATAAAAAGCAAAGATAGATGAATCAGAAAATAAATCAAAAATAAAAATAAAAAACTTAAGAATCAAAAGAAAGAAAGCTAAGCCTACTTCCATGGGAACTGAAAGTGTGCCACATTTTATGATCATTACACTTGGTGAGATGGAATTGTTCTGTGGATCTTCTGGGGCAGGTGCCTGCTATGATTATTCTCAGGGGTTTTGCCCTCCTGGAAAGGCACATCTTTGAAGCAGGGGACAGGGATCAGTGTAAGCAGTTGTGCCCTCCACTAGGTGCCACTGTTTTGCTTCCTGATGGCACTGATGGGTAGGTTGAATATGGCATCTGCTCTCTAGGCAGAGGTTGAAATTTCACATACACCCCACTCTTCAGTGAGCCCTCACAGAAGGGCAATCAACCCCTTTCTCTCCAATGTTTCCATCTGAAACCCATGTTCACCCCACCTGTGTCTGAGCTTTGCATCTCAGGCACATGATTGAGTTTCAAAACTTCAATATCAGGGACTTCCATGATGTGGACCCATGCTATTCCTCCAGGGGAGAGTCTCATACCTTCTTCCATTTGCCCACAGGTCTCAGGAAAGAGGTCACATGGCCAGATTGTGGTTCACTGTTTACGGCAAATCAGAGCAGAAAGCCTGCACTTAGACTCACTGTTCAACTGGGTTCCAGGCTCTGCCTAGCATCTGTGCATCACAATGGTGCACACATCCTTCTTGTGACTCAGCAGACCTCAGACCCTGGAATTCTGCCCCACTGTGCCACTTCAGCACCTTTATGCCGGCCACATCCCCACAGTAGCACACTTCTAAAAGTTTAGATGTTGTGCTCTGCTGCTACAATACATCCTGGCAGCTGCCAGAAGCAGGCTCCATCCCTGATGTCACCCCCACAGCTATATATGGCCCAAGACAACTCTCTGCACCTCCTACATTCCAAAAGGAGGTCAATTTTCTATTTGAAGACTTGCAGGTTTTGTTCTTTCCGACCTCTGATTGACTTCTTGGCTGCTCAGAATGACTTGATGACTACCTACCTGTGTTCCAGGAATCCAAGCCTAGGGACCCCATCTCCTCTGCCCTCCTAACCACCCCATCCCACATTTTCTTGTAGCAACGAGGGTGTGATAAATTCCTTCTTCTGTATATGCTAAAGCTCAAACTTGAAATCCAGTGTTTTATTTCAGCATATCCTAATTTATTTCTCTCTTTGCTCTGATCCAGTTGTCTTATGGTTCAATTGCTCTTTCAGTGTGCAATCCCATTAAAAATTATGCAATTATTATATTATTTTGCAGAAATGGTTAACATATTTCGTCCACTTACATAACCTCACTCACTAGGAGACTCAGAGAGGAATGCACGTCCTGGCAGTGAGCCCGGTGCCATGAGCAAGTAGTGAGGGGTGCTCCCCTAGGACAAGAATTGCTGGAATATTACTAGCACCACTCCATGTGTCCATGCAGTGAACACAGGTGCATTTTGGATGGTATGGCCAGTTTGCAGTCTTCCTGATGCAAAAAATCCACTCAGGGATAGAAACTGCAGGATGTGGAGACAGAACAGAAGTCCTGTACTCATCCAGCAAGGTCAAAGGGTCTGAGCTGAGAAAACAAAAACAGACGTAGATCAGAGCTGCAACCTGAACTTGAATTGGAATTGAATTTCCCTGCTGCGTTTGTTGTCAAAAGTCCCTGTAGGGGCGCCTGGGTGGCTCAGTGGGTTAAAGCCTCTGCCTTCGGCTCAGGTTATGATCTCAGGGTCCTGGGATCAAGACCTGCATGGGGCTCTCTCCTCAACAGGGAGCCCCCTTCCCCCTCTCTCTGCCTGCCTCTCTGTCTACTTGTGATCTCTCTCTCAGTCCATGGCCAATTAGTCAGCAAGTCATGCCAATGACAAGTTCAAGACGCACTCAGAATCCAACCATTTCTCTCCCCTTTGCTGCTACCACCCTGGAGAGAGCTCCAATCAGTTTTCACTTGAACACCAGCAAGAATCTCCTCACTTTGCAGATTCCAAGCTCCCATGTCCCTGTCTCACTCCTAACTACTCTCCACACCAGAGTCAGTCAGAGAATCCTTTACCATATGGAGAAAGAGAGGATTGCTGCTGGTTTATGGTCTGTCTTCCCTCCTCAAAGGTAAGGCCCATGAAGGCAAGTTCTTCTATTTCTGTTCATTGCTGTAATCACAGAGAACAGGCATGGCTACAGTTTGCACAGTTAGAACCAAATAAATATTAGTTAATGAACTACACAAACAGTTATAGAACTGTACACTAGACTTCTGAGTAAAGAATAAAGGATCTGCATTTTGTCTTCACTTGTGGGTCTTCAGAATGGTCGGGGTCTGGAAATCATGTTTTTTTTGTTTTTTGTTTTTTGTTTTTTGTCATCATCACTGAGACTACAATGGCCTCTTCATAACATTCCCTGCATGAACTAGTGGAAAGGGTGTCCGATAGGTTGACTACCTTCCATGGTGCCTAGAACTGGCCTGGGCAGAATATGGATGCTGTTCTGTCCCCACACACAAGAGCAAGTACATGTAAAGAGTAGAGTTCATAAGCAACAGCCAGTCTGCAGGAAAACCACTATTCCACATGGGCTGAATGAATTCTGCACCAGCGACCAACCATGCAGAGGTGAGGAAGATAATTCTTGTCTTCGAGGACTAAGAAAATTGTAGGCATCTCTGTTTCCACTGCTTGTGAACAAGTACCATGGTGGTATATGTGTTCTGAGGGAGATGCACACAGGGAACATTGGGAGCCACGAAGAGGTAAGTGATCATCTTACCTGAAGAGGCCACGTGGTCAAGAAAGGACTTCTGAGGAAGTTTTTACCTTAGCTGAACCAAGGCTTAGGAGGTTGTCTAGCAGATAAGAAAAGCACATTGAATGAAAAAGGACATACTGTGTGAAGGCCCAGCACACATGGTTGCCTTCCCGAGTGGATCCTGGGAGGAAGTTAACAAAATGGGGAAGGACAGGAAACCCTTATAGCACACATTCCTCTAAGGACAGTTCCTTTTCCTCTTTGGTTAGGTTTATTCCCAGGTATCTTATGGTTCTGGTGCTATAGTAAATGGAATTGATTCTCTAGTTTCCATTTCTGTATTTTCATTGTTAGTGTATAAGAAAGCCACTGATTCCTGTACATTGACTTTGTATCCTGCCACGTTACTGAATTGCTCTATGAGTTCTAGTAGATTGGGGTTGGAGTCTTTTGGGTTTTCCATATAAAGAATCATGTCATCTGCGAAGAGAGAGAGGTTGAATTCTTCATTGCCAATTTGGATACCTTTTATTTCTCTTTATTGTCTGATTGCTGTTGCTAGGACTTCTAATACTATGTTGAACAAGAGTGGTGAGAGTGGTCATCCTTGTCGTGTTCCTGATCTCAACGGGAAGGCTGCAAGCTTTTTCCCATTGAAGATGATATTTGCTGTGGGTCTTTCATAGATAGATTTTGTGAAGTTCAGGAATGTTCCCTCTATCCCTATACTTTGAAGCCTTTTAATCAGGAACGGATGCTGTATTTTGTCAAATGCTTTTTCTGCATCAATT
>NW_019155589.1:0-5184 GCF_002288905.1 Enhydra lutris kenyoni | reverse complement strand
CCCAGGACCCCGAGATCATGACCTGAGCTGAAGGCAGAGGCTTAACCCACTGAGCCACCCAGGCACCCCAAAGCTTACAAGTTTTCATCATGTTTCATCTTATAAAGGCAAGGCGGACATGGGATCTCCTGTATTACTTCTTAAAACTGCATGAGAATTTACAGTGATCTTGAAATAAAAAAATTAAAGAAAAGATGGGCGCCTGGGTGGCTCAGTGGTTGGAGCCTCTGCCTTCGGCTCAGGTCATGATCCCAGGGTCCTGGGATCGAGCCTCACATCGGGCTCTCTGCTCAGCAGGGAGCCTGCCTCCTCCTCTTCTCTCTCTCTGCCTGCCTCTCTGCCTACTTGTGATCTGTCTGTCAGATAAATAAAAATCTTAAAAAAAAAATTAAAGAAAAGAGCGAGAGGAGAAACTTTTTTTTGAAAGTAGAACTTTGGGACAGTATTATTTTTAACCATGCAGCTTTTAACAAGGCGCAGGCAGAGGAACTCCTTTCTTTCTTGTCCTGTGTTGGGAAAGAGTGAGCAGGAGCCTTTACACCTCTGAAAGAGCTCAGTGCATGCTTTTCTCTGCCAACTAGCTAACATGGAGTCTCAGTAACTTCTGGTTTAAGGAGGCACGTCTTAGCACTCTTATTATCTTCATCAACTGCAATGATAAGCAAGCACTTTAATTAGTGCAGAATGCTGACCAGGAAAGAATAGCCTTTTACAATTATTTTTGAGGTGAAAAGTAACAATTTAATATTCATCTGTCCCTGGACAGTAGCATTCTTTCCTTGAAGAACACTGGGACCAAAATGGGCCAGGATTCAGAGGGTTAGGGTGTCCAGCATATTTTCTGACTCTTCCCCTTCCTAAATGGGCTCATTTAGCCAGTTTCTAAGTGGTGCTTCCCATACTGTAAATGCTCACATGTTGGAAACAAGCAAAGACAAACACCTGTTGTTACGGTCTGAATATTTCTGTGCACCCCCTGCCCCCGGCCAAATTTGTAGGCTGGAGTCTTACATCCCAGGTGGTGGTATTAGGAGGTGGGGCTGTGGGGAGATGAGATGGGATGAAGTTGTGAAGGTGGGGCCCTGTGATAGGGTTAGTGCCCTTTTAGGAGTCATGAGAGAGCTTGCTTCGCCTCTCTGCTTTCCACAGTGGGAGGAGGTACGGTGATCTCAGACTTCTAAACTGTGGGAAGTTAATTTCTGTTGTTAGAAGCCACCAGTTGCCGGTACCTGGTTGTAGGAGCTTGAAGTGACCGAGACACCAGCACAGCCAACCAACCGGCCACACCCCACCCCTAACATCAGCCACACCCCACCCCTAACATCTCATACTCTGGGTTAGCAGTTCTCAGACCATTTATTTCAGGATCCCTTTACTCTTAAACATTATTAACGACCCCAAAGAACTATTACTTTATTTTATTTTTGTAAAGATTTTATTTACTGATTTGAGAGAGAGAGAGAGAGAGAGCATAGAGGGAGAAGCAGACTTCCTGATGAGCAGAGAGCCTGACGCAGGGCTCGATCCTAGGACCCCGAGATCATAACTTGAGTTGAAGGTGGACACTTAATCGACTGGGCCACCCAGGCACTGCCCCCCAAAGAACTTTTATATCTGATATGTTTATTTTTATTGAATATTTATTGATTCATTTCAGAGAGAAAGAGCATGAGGGGGGCAGAGGGACAGGGACAGAGAGAATCTTGGGCAGACTTGGCACGGAGCAAGCACAGAGCCCCATGTGGGGCTTGATTTTAGGACCCAGATCACAACCTAAGCTGAAACCAAGAGTTGGGACCTTAACTGACCTTGCCACCCAGACTCCCTGTGATATGTTTATTTATATCTTATGTACTATGTAGAAATTTAAAAAATATTTGAGTTCATTTAAAAATAATAAACGACTACATATTAACATATATTTTTTTAAAATAAAAACGAAATTTTCCAAAACAAAAAAGTTAAGTGATGAGAGTGGCATTGTTTTACCGTCCTGGACGTCTCTTAATACCTCACTTAATAGAAGACAGCTGGATTCTCTGATCTGCTCCTGCTCTCAGTCTGTTTTGATGTCATACATTATGTGGCCTCTGGAAAACTTCACTGTACATGCTTGAGGGGCTGATACAGTTATTAGGAAGACAGTTTTGACCTTGTAGATCCAGTGCAAGAGTCTTGAGGATTCCCCCACCTCCCCAGGTTTCCAGGCTGCACTTTGAGAACTGCCATTTCTGTTCGAGTCTAGGGTGCTTCCCATAGGTGCTTTCCACTGCGACACTCCTCCTTCTTTGAAGTTCTGGTGATATTCATGAGCTCTGTGTCCCCATGGCACCTTGACCTTCGACCTCCTGTGATTGTTTGTCAACCCCTGCTAGGCTGTGGGCCCAGTGGAGGGAGACACTCAACTTTATTTTATTCACCTTTATATCCTCAGGAAAGAACACAGTGTCTGGCCTCCATTAGGCATCGAATAAATTCGCGTTTTAGTCTAAATACATGTTTTAATTTTAAAAGCTATATATTTACTGGGGCGCCTGGGTGGCTCAGTCGTTAAGTATCTGCCTTCGGCTTAAGTCATGATCCCAGTGTCTGGAATCGAGCCCTGGGGCCTGGCATCGGGCTCCCTGCTTGGTGGGAAGCCTGCTTCTCCCTCTCCCACTCCCCCTGCTTGTGCTCCCTCTGTCGCTGTGTCTCTGTCAAATAAATAAACAAAATCTTAAAAAAAAAAAGCTGTATAGTTATGACTATATTATAGAAAATAGGGACAGTAGAAAACAAAACTCCCCATCAGCCAAATATTATGTCTTGGGTGTATTTTGTATCAGTCTTTTTACAAAATACAGTTTTTTGGAGCTAGTACCATATCATATATAATAAATGAACATCATAATTTTGAATAATTTTTTTCCCTTCAGGTAGCAATGGTTAAGTTTTTCTTTTTGATGTCTGTGACTGCATATCCATCCCGTGGCCCTAACCCAACGTCCTAAGTAAATATCCAACATTAGCACGCTTAGGATGCTTCCAGATCGTTGTTGTAATAAATACAGTGATCCTGTGAGTACCTTCACACATACAGCTTTTTGGGCATTTAGTGTTATTTCCTTACAATAGATTCCCAGAAGTAAGATTACTGGGTCAAAAGATGCAGACGTTTTTTATGGCTTTTAATACCTACAGTAAAATTGCTTTTCAAAAGGGTTATACTAATTTTCAATGCCAACAGCGCTTTCAGGAACGTTTCACTACCCCAATCGTCAACATAGGCACTATTAAGAATGTCGATCAATAAAGTATTGTACCCTAGTTGTCAAAATTTTGCATTTTTTGAGGCTCATGAAATTAAAGTTTGTTGAAGAGCGAGTGTCTAATACAAAACATTCTTTTGGGACATCTTTATTTCTGGAAAACTTGAGATTTGGGTACTTGTGAACACTAGAAAAAGAACGCATGTTGTTAGGACGGGCACAGAATTCACTTTGACATTCAGATCTTAACGCCCAAATTCTCTAACGGGGACCTTGCGCTGATTCTGCACAGCGGAGGGATGCGACGTTCCCACTGCCAACCACACAAGACGCACCCAGAGGGGCTGGAGTTCTGCTTCTGCAACTTTTCTCCCCCCTCGAACTTGGAGGTTTCTGCCCTCTCCTTTGTTTCTTGGCACCGCCTGCCCACGTGCGCCAGTGCTGAATTTCTCCGGCCCGAGGCCTCTCCCTCGCGGCCACCTCGCGCGGCTCCGGGCTGCTCCGTGCACCCAGCGCCGGAGCGCGGGGCGGACTCGGACTTGCAAGGCAGCCGCGGCGGCGCGTCCGTCCCCCCGCAGGAGGCTCCCGACCTCTTCCAGGCGGGCCTCCCCGCGGCGCGCGTGCGGCGGGCGCCGGCAGCTTCGCGGGGAAGAGCCCCGACCGTGCGCCCGGGACGGAAGGAGACTCGGCCTGTGTCGCTCTCCGGGCCGGCGCTGCTCCGAGATCGCCTCCAGCGGCCTCATCCTGGGACAGGCACTTATGAGTCATCCGCTCTGCGGGTCACATGGCCAACGTGACCAAAATAAAGTTTCAGTATTTTAAGCCGCTAGAAAAGGGGACAACAGAGCACACCGGAGGCGGGCAGCGGAAGGCGGGCACCGGCGGGCACGGGCGGGCCGGGCACCCGCGCGAGGGGCCGCGGCGGCGCGGGCGCCCGGGATGGGGGGCGGGGCGCCGGGGCCAGGGTGGGGGGGGAGGGGGAAGGGGCGGGGCCTGGAGAGACGCGCCCCTCCCCCACGGTCGGCAGCGACGCCCGGACTCCTGGGCCGGCCGGCTCCGAGCACGGCGCCCGGCCGACCTCCGCCCCGAAGACCCGGGCCCTGCTGCCGGCGGGCGGCGGTAGGCCGAGGGATTCCGGAGATCCCGCCGCATCCTCCACTGCCACAGGGACCCCACGCGCCGACAGCGGCTTCCCCGGGAACGTCCTTCAGCCCCGGGAGCACGCGGGAAAAGCCCCAGCGCGCCAATGAGCGAGCGCCTTCCTCCTGACGCTCACGCTCGGGGGCGGGGCTTCCCTTCGCCGCTCCCGAGTTCCGGGAACCCCCTTTGATTGGTCTGGACGGCCTGGGAAACACTGTAGTAACGCCCAATCAAAGCGCCACGTCTCGGCCTCGAGGAAATATTCCGTGTCGGCTCTGTCCTAACTGGGCAGTTCTTTCCGGCTCTGGCCACTGGGAAGCTTTGTTTAGGTCTGGAAGGCGGGCTTTCCTGGGAGTGGGTGGGGAGGGGGCGTTGATTCTTGACCAATCCTTTCATTCCGTTGGGTGGTGACCAGCCAATGGGCCGGGCGGATAGGACGCTCCTCCCGGAGAGTAGTGAGACCCCTGGTGCGGGGCGATTGGTGACGGGCATTATGAGTGGCAGCCGCACGGCCCAACAGGCGCAGTGCGTGGGCCGCGGGGCGGGGCCAGGGCGGGTGCGCGGCGGCGGCGGGGTGGCTGGGCCGGCGGCGGCGGCGGTACGAGGCGCGCGCTCGGGGTCCCGGTCGCGAGGAGGAGGAGGATGTGGCGCGCGGAGGGGAAATGGCTGCCGAAAACAAGCCGGAAGGTAAGAGCCGGCGCGTGAGGGGCCGGGGACGGCGCGGCGGGCGGCGGGACCCGGCCCCGCCGGACATCCCGGGCATCGGCGGCGCCGGGCGGGAGCGCGGGGGCGCGGC
>NW_019155588.1:0-5190 GCF_002288905.1 Enhydra lutris kenyoni | reverse complement strand
CAAATAGAACACAACACACACGAAAAAAGCACAAAAGAATCAAAGTCGGAAACCAACAAAATGAAAGATTTAATTCCTTCTCTATCAATAATTAATTAAAGCATTCAGGACTAAATTTTCCTATCAGTAGAAACAGAGGGACTGGATGGATTAAAAAATAATAATAAAAAAAGGACAAAAAAACAAAAGAACAACGAAACTAGATCCAACAATATGTTGCCCATAAGCGATTCACATCTAGTTTAAAGATACACATAGCTTGAAAGTGAATCAATGGCAAAAGATAGTTCATGCCAAGGGCAAGCAAAAGAGAGCAGAAGTGGTTGTGTCTATGCCCGAAGAGAGATTTTATTCTAAACCAATTACAAGACACATAGAATTGATAGAGTATCAATTCATCCAGAAGATACACGAATTACAAACATAGACACAACCAACTTGGGGCATCTAAATATTTGAAGCACATTAACAGAATTGAAGGGAAATATGGTCAACAAAAGAGAGGTATTGGTATTGGTATTGGTAGGGGCTACGATATCCCACTTTCAACACAAGACAGATCATTCAGATGGAAAGGTGGTAAGAAATAGTAGAACACAAGGACAGTATAGACCGCCTGGGCTTAAGAGACACATGCATAAGATTGCATCTGTCAGCACCATAATAGAAGTTCTTCCCAAGTGCAGACTTAAAATTCTCTATCATAGATCCTGTGCTGGACTACAAATCCACCTTAACTAATTTCAAAAGATTCAAATCATATTTTGTATATTTATAACCACAATGATATGAAAACAAAACAAAACAAAAAATCATTTACAAAAGGAAAACTAAATAATATACTAGTAGGTGGAAATCACAACACACTACTGAACAAGCAATGGATTAAAGAAGAAATCAAAAGGAAAATCAGAAAGAATCTTGAACAAAGGAAAATAAAGGAACTAATGGGATGCTAAAAACATTTTTATGTGGGAAGAATATAGGGATAAATGTGTATATTAAGAAAAATTAAAAGACCTAAATAAAGCAACCTAATTTTGCACTTTAAGGAATTAGGAAAAGAAAAGAAAAAAACAAAAAACACAAACTAAACCCAAATCTTGCAGATAAAATGAAATAATAAACATTATAACAGAAATAAATGAAATAAAAACAAAACAATAGAAAAATCAGTAAAACTCTCACCTAAGTTTTGAAAAGATAAACTTGAGGAGCTTCTAGCTGCATAAATCAAGGAGAAAAGCATACAGCTAAAATTATGAGAAAGGAGGCATTACAACTGAAAGAACGGAAAAAAGAGACCTAAAAGACCCGTTTAAACAATTATGCCAGCAAATCCGATAATGGAGAGAAAAGGATAAATTCCAAGAAACATACCACCTACCAAGACTAGACCATGAAAAATACAAAATCTGAGCAATCTGGTAATGTCTAAAGAAATTGAAGCAGTAAACAAACACCTCCCAACACACAAAAAGCCAGGACCAAATCATTAACCTGGTAAACATTCTAGACATTTAATGAAGGTAATGTCCATTCTTCTCATCTATTCGAGAAATGGAGGAGGAGGGAACACGCTAATTTACAAGACCGGAATGTCAAATTCAGATAAGGACATAACAGAAACACATTATAAACCGTTTTAATAAAATAGTTAATAAATATATAATTCTTTTCTATCTCTCTCTCTCCTTCTCTTCTTGTAAAAGGACCTGTTTTCTTTTCTTTTTATTTATTTTTTGTTATGCTCAGTAAGCCATCATACCATCCATTGTAAGTTGTTGGCATAGTATTCAATGATTCCTTAGTTGCTTCTTCATCATGTCATAAGCCGCACCTCCTCAATTACCAGTTACCTCATTACCCCCATGCTTCTCCCTTCTGTAACCTTCAGCTTGTTTCCCAGAGTCCAGCCACTCAAGGTGTCTCCCTCTCTGACTTCTTCCCATTCAATTTTCCCTTCCTTCTACAAATGTCCAGGTTATTTCTCATATTCCCCATATGAGAGAAACCGTATGATACTTGTCTTTTTCTGCTTGACTTATTTCATTTAGCATAATCCCCTCCAGTTCCATCCATGTCAGTGCAAATGGAGGGGGTTCATCCTTCCTGGTCGCTGAGGAATATTCCGTTTCATACATGGACCACATCTTTTTATCCATTAGTCTGTTGAAGGGCATCTCAGCTCCTTCCACAGTTTAGCTATTGTGGACATTGCATCCCTTCAATATATGCAGTTTATTTTCCTCTGAATAAAGCCGATTAGTATACATGGCAAAATCAATTACCAAGGACATTTAGAATAAACTAATTATGACAAACAGTTCTGTCCAGTGCCTTGCTTAAGGGTTAGCTATAATGTAGAGTATCACTGACTTTTAAACCTGGACTTTACAAAGGCATTTAAGGTAAAAAAAAAAAATGCAGAGTGAACCCTAATCCATTATGACTGGTATTTTCGAAGACTAGGAGATTAGGACACAAACAACACAATGCATCCATGTGCTAGCATCTTTCCCTTTAAAAGTAACTTTCTTTCCCTTATTCTCATACAGATCCCAGAAGGAAAAGAAGCTAGTAAAGAACTCTCACACACATATGATGACAATCTGCACAGATAGCTTATTATGCCCAAGCCTTCACTGTTTATTTAGATCTTTATAAGTTGCTACAGCTGAGGAGCGCCTGGGTGGCTCAGTGTGTTAAAGCCTCTACCTTCAGCTCAGGTCATGATCCCGGGGTCCTAGGATTGAGCCCCACATCAGGCTCTCTGCTCAACAGGGAGTCTGCATCCCCCGCGCTCTCTGCCTGCCTCGCTGCCCACTTGTGATCTCTCTCTCTCTCTGTCAAATAAATATATAAAATCTTTTTATTTTTAAAGATACAGTTGAAATAGGAACAACTTCCTATTTCAGGGGAAAAGATAACCTAAAGTATACTGAACCTAACTTTTTTCTCTTTGTTTAGGAAGGGGTAGTGGAAAATAAACACAAAACAACAATCTGAGTTCAAGATCAGGCTAACAGTGCTCTCTTTCTGTCATTACTAAGGGTTTCTACCTAAAACCCTAAGGAGGCAAATGTTAGTGGGAGAGGGACTGCTGCTTCGGTGAAGCTTGCTTCTGTGAAGTCACAAAGCTGTCATATTATGGCAACCACTCCTCCCACAACCAACTCTAATCTTGATACTTGGGTGAAGTTGTCATGGGTTAGCCAATAGGATCACAAGCCCTCCCAAACTGCTGGAACCACCTGGGTATTTCACCCAGACAATCTGCCAAGCATGTTGGTGTCACTTTCTCCATGGCCAAATTTGCAGTTTATTGTTGTGACTGTCATCACCAAACCTCTGGACTCCTAAGAAGTGCAAGAATACACAATTCCATCTTATGCACTAGAAGTAAGAAAAAAAGTGAGGACTACATCTCAATCTAAACCAAAGATATCCACCCCATTGACCTGTATATGGTCCTCAATCCCAATCAGGTCACTTATAACCAGCAAAGCTGCATTATTAGACTTTGGTGGGGGGGAACCTGCAGGCTGAGGAAAGCTCACAGTTAACACTCACAACCATGCCAAAGACCTGTCTGGAGCCTTAAACAGCAAAGACACGAGTTCCTCTACAATCTCCAGAAATTGTGCCAAAAAAACTCCCAATCTTCAAAACTGGCCAAGCACAAAGGCAGACTCTACAGTGTAGAACCTTAGGCCATGGACGGACTCATCTGTTTGGAGTCAACAGTAGTAGTGTGGAGACGTTGGAAGAGACACACACCCAAAGTGAAGTCATACAAAAGGCTCTTGAACAGTTTCGAAAGACAACCTATATCTTCAAAAGGACCCATTGAAGTGGATTCAAATCTCTAAGAACCCTGAGCATTACCACAAGGTGGCACAGGTTCCTCTGTGGAACTGAATGAAGAAGTTGCATCACAAGTCTGTCTTAGCCCTCCGATTTCCATCCCCCAAATATTTTCATGCAAAAACTGATGATGCAAAGTAAGGATAAAGGGCATGTTCTAATGGAGCAGGAAGAGGACAATTGTGAGGACAAAGGACCATTGCAGTGGGAGGCACAGAGGATGCTACAGGTTGGTGATAAGTTTCAGGAAGTTGAAGAAGAGGAGAATGAACAGAGAGCTCAGAGCCAAGATCTGGCATTTCAGGATGGTGGGAGGGCTCTTTACCTGAGTGCATTCCATGGGGACATAGGACAAAATTAAATAAACCATTCTCTAGCCCCATTAGGTCCTTGTAGTCTTTTCTAGATAGATGTGTCTGTATGTATTTGACAGAGAGAGAAAGAGAGAGTACAAGCAGTGGGAGAGCTGGGGAGGGAGAAGCAGACTTGCCAATGAGCAAGGACCCAATGTGGGACTCAATCCCATGACCCTGGGATCATGCCCAGAGCTGAGGCAGCCAAGTAAGTGATGCAGCCACCCCAATACCCAATCTTTATAGTCTCAATGCCTCAGTGTTCTAGACCACAACATCTGCTCTGTCATTGCACAGAAATTCAGGTGAGACTGATTTTCGGTTTGGCAGGGGGAGGCTACTTGCTCTCTCAGACTTTTATCACACTTAGCATAGCTTGTAGTCTTTTTTTCAGGGACTTGGCTATGTACAAACTAGTTTCCCAAGCATTTTTTGATGATGAGAATATAAAACCACATAACCAGAGTGTCTTTTTTTTTTCTTTTTTAGGAAACTTTCTAGTTGTATAAAGGGAAGAAAGAACCAACTCAGGGGTCTTATTTTGAATTACAAAAATCCTCTTCCTAAGTTCTTTGACCTGTAAAAATTGGGCTGTATGACTTTTCTGACATTGAACTTCCTGCCTGGTCTACAGGAACCCCTCTGACCTACCCAGATGCAATGGAGTAAATCTAATGTCAGATACAATGCATAGGTTTAGAGAAGGTAATATTCTCAGAGCACTGGAAATACAGGAAGAATGTGGGAAACTGTGCATTGGAACTGGCTGATTGACCATGTAGTGTGGGGGACCTTTGATGCAAGATCAGCAATTCCTATGGTAGTTCTGTTTGTCACAGGGAACAAGGATCATACAGACCCCCTTCATCTAGTTAGTTCTCAGTTAGCCTCTCCTCTTGTCACCTACACACATTGGGGAAGGCCTAGTCATGGTGAACTACTTGATCTGAAATCAGAGCCATTTTACTAC
>NW_019155587.1:0-5191 GCF_002288905.1 Enhydra lutris kenyoni | reverse complement strand
AGAAAAATAGAGATAAATAACCACTAGCTCACAACGGGAAAATTCAAAAGATAAGTGATACCATAAGAGGAAACAGTATTAGACCACTCTGTTTGGATCAACCAGGAAATCAAAGAACTTAAACAACTCATGGAATCCAATGAGAGTGATGACACATCGGCCCAAAACCTATGGCATACAGCAAAGACGGTCCTAAAGGAAACACATAGCCATCCAAGTCTGATTCAAAAAAAATTGAAAATTCCAGAATACACAAGCTGTCTTTACACCTTAAAGAACTGGAAAATCAACAACAAATTAAGCCAACCCCACGCAAAAGAAGGGAAATAATCAAGATCAGAGTATAGATCAATGAGTTGAAACTAGAGATACAGTAGAACACATCAATGAAACTACAAGCTGGTTTTTGGGAAGAATCAATAGGATTAAAAAATGTTTGGCCAAACGAATCCAAAGAAAAGAGAGGGGACACAAATTAATAAAACTACGAATGAAAGGGCAGAGATCACAACCATCACCAAGGAAATAAAAACAATCCTCAGAAATTATTATCGACAGTTATATGCCAATAAATTAAGCAACTTAGAATAAATGGATGCATTCCTGGAAACCTATAAACTTCCAAGACTGAATCAGGAAAAAATTGAAAACCTGAATTGACCAATATCTAGTAACGAGATTGAAGCAGTGATCAAAAACCTCCCAAAAAACAAGAGCCCAGGACCTGATGGATTCCCTGGGGAATTCTACCACACATACAAGGAAGAAATAATACCTATTCTCCTGAAGCTGTTTCAAAAAAATTGAAACAGAAGGGAAATTTTAAGACTCTTTCTATGAAGTTAGCATTACCCTGATACCCAAACCAGGAAACAACCCCATCCAAAAGGAGAATTTCAGACCAATATCCCTGATGAATATGGATGCCAAGATTTTCAACAGGATCATAGCTAATAGATTCCAATAGTACGTTAAAAAGATTATCCACCATGACCAAGTGCAACTTATCCCTGGCCTGAAAGGGTGGTTCAACATTCCTAAATCAATGTGATAGAACAAATCAATAAGAGAAGAGAAAAGAACCACATGGCCCTCTCAATTGATGCAGAAAAACATTTAACAAGATACAGCATCCGATCCTGGTTAACACTTCAAAGTATAAGGATAGAGGGAACGTTCCTCAACTTGATAAAATCTATCAATGAGAAACCCGCAGTGAATATCATTCTCAATGGGGAAAATCTGACAGCCTAGGGAATACGACAAGGATGTCCACTCTCACCACTATTGTTCAACATCGTAGTAGAAGTCCTAGCAACAGCAATCAGACAAAAGGGGAATAAAAGGTATTCAAATTGGCAATGAAGACGTCAAATTCTCTCTCTTTGCAGATAATATGATACTTTATATGGAAAACCCAAAAGACTCCTCCCCCAAACTACTGGAACTCATAAAGCAATTCAGTAATGTGGCAGGATACAAAATCAATGTACAGAAATCATTTGCTTTTTTATACACTAACAATGAAAGTACAGAAAGGGAAATTAGAGAATCCATTTCATTTACTATAGCAGCAAGAACCTTAAGATACCTGGGAATAAACCTAACCAAAGAGGTAAATGATGTATACTCAAGGAACTACAGAACTTTCATGAAAGTAATTGAAGAAGACACAAAAAGATGGAAAAGCATTCCATGCTCATGGATCAGAAGAATAAATATTGTTATAATGTCTATACTACCTAGAGAAATCTATACTTTCCATGCCCTTGTGATCAAAATTCCAACATTTCAATATTCAAAATTCAATATTTCAAAGTGCTGGAACAAACAATCCTAAAATTTGTGTGGAAGCACAAAAGACCCTGAATTGCTAAGGAAATGTAGAAAAAGAAAAGCAAAACTGGGGGCATCACGTTGCCTAATTTCAAGCTTTACTACAAAGCTGTGATCACCAAGATAGCATGATACTGGCACAAAAACAGACACAGAGACCAGTGGAACAGAGTAGAGAGCCAAGATATGGACACTCAACTTGATGGTCAAATAATCTTTATAAAGGTGGAAAAAATATACAGTGGAAGAAAGACAGCCTTTTCAATAAATGGTGCTGGGAAAATGGACATCTATGTAGAGAAGAATTGACCTCGACCAATCTCTTCCACCATACACAAAGATAAACTCGAAATGGATAAAAGACTATAATGTGAGGCAGAAATCCATCAGAATCCTAGAGAAGAACACAAGAAGTAACCTCTTGGTTAGTTGGACATTAGCCACCCCAAATCTTTCCAGATATGTCTCCAAAGGCAAAGGAAACAAAAGCAAAAATGAACTTTGGGGACTGCTTCAAGATCAAAAGCTTCTGCACAACAAAGGAAACAGTCAACAAGACGAAGAGGCAACCCACAGAATGGGAGAAGATATTCGCAAATGACACTACAGACAAAGGGCTGATATCCAAACTCAAAACTCAAAAAAACAGATAATCACGTCAACAAATGGGGAAATGACATGAACAGAAACTTTTCCAAAGAAGACATGCAAATTACTAACAGACACATGAAAAAATTCTCATCATCATTAGCAATCGGAAATTCATACCAAAACCACATTGAGATACCACCTACTACCTTACACCAGTTAGAATGGTCAAAATTAATAAAAGGAGAAACAACAAGTGTTGGAAAGGATGTGAAGAAAGGGGAACCCTCTTACACTGTTGGTGGGAATGCAAGTTGGAGCAGCCACTTTGGAAAACAATGTGGAGATTCTTTAAGAAATTAAAAATAGAGCTACCCTATGACCCTGGATTGCACTACTGGGATTTACTGCAAAGATACAGATGTAGTTAAAAGAAGGGCCATCTCTACTGCAATGTTTATAGCAGGAATGGCCACAGTGCCAAACTGTGGAAGGAGTCATGATGCCCTTCAACAGATGAATGGATAAAAAAGATATGGTCCATATATTAATGGGATATTATGCCTCCATCAGAAAGGAAGAATACCCAACTTTTGTATCAACATGGACTGGACTGGAGGAGATTATGCTGAGTGAAATAAATCAAGCAGAGATAGTCAATTATCATGGGATTTCACTTACTTGTGGAGCCTAAGGAGTAACATGGAGAAAATTCAGAGAAGGAGAGGAGAACGGTGTTAGGAAAAATCAGAGGGAGAGATGAAGCATGAGAGACTGTGGATTCAGAAACCAACTGAGGGTTTTGGAGGGGAAGGGTGGGGGTTTTGGGTGAGCCTTGTGGTGAGAATTAAGGAGTGCACATATTGCATGGAGCAATGGGTGTGATGCATAAACAATGACTCTTGGAACAGTGAAAAAGAACTTTTAAAAAGCAAGAAAGAAAAATAAAGGACCCCCCCCAAAAAATTAAAATTGAAATAGGATAAATACCAACCAACATAACACAGAAGCAAACAACTATAAAAGAATCTTATAAAAAACTGTAGGGCAACAAATGGGACAACATGGAAGAAATGGGTTGATGCCTAGAAACACATAAATGACCAAAACTTAAACAGGAAGAAATAGAAAAGTTGAACAGACAAATAAACACCCATGAAATTGAAGAATTAATCAAAAATCTCCAAAGAAGCAAAAGTCCTAGGTCAGGGAACCGCACAGGAGAAGACTATGGAAGACTGAAAAAAGAGTTAGTACTTGCTTTTCTCAACCCATTCTAAACCTTACAAATGGAAAGGAAACTTCCAAGTTCATTCTATTAGGCCACCATTACTCTGATACAAGAGCCAGGTCAAGACTCTACTACAAAAGGGAACTATAGGTCAATATCCCTGATAAACATGGATGCAAAAATTCTCAACAAAATATTAGCAAATCAAAGCCATCAGGACATTAAAAGAATCATTCAGCACAATCAGTGGGATTTATGCATAAGCTGCAGGGGTGGTTTAATATTCACAATTCAATCAATATGATATACCATATTAATAAGAAAAGGATAAGAACCATATCATCCTCTCAATAGATACAATAAGAGGAAACATACCTCAACATACAAATGCCATATGTGAAAAACCTACAGCAAATATCTTCAATCATGAAAAAACTGAGAGCTTTTCCTCTACATTCTAGGAAAATAGAGGAATGCCCACTCTCAGCAATGTTATTTAATACAGTCCTGGAAGACATAGCCTCAGCAATCAGACAAGGAAAAGAAATAAAACACATCCAAACTGGCGTGGAAGAAGTCATGTTTCTCTATTTATAGATGACATAATATTCTGTGTAAAACCCCAAAAGAGTATACCAAAAAATTGATATAACTAATACTTGAATTCAGCACAGTCACAAGATATAAAATCAACATACAGAAATTTGTTGCATTCTATACATCAATAAAGAAGCAGCAGAAAGGGAAAACAAAGAATCAATCCCATCTAAGTTGCACTACAAACCATAAAATACCTAGGAATAAACCTAAGCACAAAGTCAAAATATCTATACTCTGGAAAATATAAACTGCTAATTAAAGAAATTGAAGAGGACAGAAAGAAATGGAAACACATTTCATACTCATGTATTGGTAGAATAAATATTGTAAAATGTCTATATTGCTAAAGGCAATCTACACATTTAATGCAATCCCTATCAAAATACCAAGAGCAGGGGCGCCTGGGTGGCTCAGTGGGTTGGGGCCTCTGCCTTCGGCTCAGGTCATGATCTCAGGGTCCTGGGATCAAGCCCCATGTCGGGCTCTCTGCTCGGCAGGGAGCCTGCTACCCTTCCTCTCTCTCTGCCTGCCTCTCTGCCTACTTGTAATCTCTGTTACATAAATAAATAAAATCTTTTAAAAAAATACCAAGAGCAGCAATGCCAAGGCAAGGGAAACAAAAAGGAAAATGAACTATTGGGACGTCGTCAAGATGACAAGGTTCTGCATGGCAAGGGAAATATTCAACAAAACTAAAAAGCAACCTACAGAATGGGAGAAGATATTTGCAAATGCCATAACTGATAAAAGCCTGGTATCCACGACCTATAAAGAACTTCTCACACTCAACACCCCAAAAAAAACAAATAATCCAGTGAAGAAATGGGCAGAGGACATGAATAGACAATTGTCCAAAGAAGACATACAAATGGCTAACAGTCACATGAAAAAAAAAAAAAGTGCTCCACATCATTTGTCATCAGAGAACTACAAGTC
>NW_019155586.1:2712-5198 GCF_002288905.1 Enhydra lutris kenyoni | reverse complement strand
TCCCGTGGCCTGGACAACCCCACCAAGGGTTAGGATTTGGGTCTAGGTTCACAATAGGTTCTCACTGTGGGATCCTGGTCCAGTCCCGACAGGCTGTTCTTGAAAGGCGTCTCAGGCTAAGAGTCACAATGCCTGTTTGTGCCCAGTTTCCCCTCTTGAGTGCGTGTGGTCTCATGGGCCATGTAGCTGGTTCTCACCCTAGAGTAGTACAACCATCTCTACATCCACATTCCTGCCATGAGGAAGGAGGAGTACTCTGCTGGGATTCAGGTTCCCCCATAGGCAGGGATTTCCGCTACCTTCTGGGGTCAGATACCTGCATACCCAGGTTCGCAGGAGATGACGGGCTCTGACCAAGACAGAGCCCACCTGCAGGATATGGGTCGCGCTATGTGGCTGGCTGACAGGAGGCCGGGGTTCGGGCTGTGTCAGACAGAGCATCAGTTCACAAGGCGGCCTACGATATCAGGGTGCCCTTGAGGGCCATGCTGCTGGACCCTCATCTGGGGATTCTGGGAAGACCCGTAGGGCATTTCTTCCTTCCGGTGGGCAGGCAGAAGGCAGCTTTGTTTTTCCAGAATTCCCAACATGGATGGCCTGCTGGCAAGGTGGGTGAGGATGGAAGTCTAAAAACATAGCTATGCTTATATTCAGTGCCGAGGCCATAAGAGTTACAATGTGAGCGTCTGTTTCGAGATCTTAAGCACCTGAGGCCGATCGAGTGTCAGATGTCTGCTCACGCTGGAATTTGTATCCATGATGGCCAACGAATGCTCGTGTGGCCTCAAGAAGCCTTGGCGGCTTTCCGAAGCTGGAGCTTGTGAGCTGCACCAAACAGCAAGGTGTCCTTCAGCGGGACAGGGGAAGTCCAATTAGAGGGCTCCAGGGTCCCCATATGGGAAGATTCGATAGCAGAGCTCTCCGAATGGATGCCTGGAAACCCCACCTCGCGTTAGTACAGCAGCCAAGGAACAGGGCAGCTTTGATCCGCTGCCTCTGGTTCGAAGTTCCAAGTGATCTGAGTTGACAGAGGTTCTCAGTCTGACGGGTCAAAATGCTGCTTGGTGTCCAGGGAGACCTTAGGTTGTGGCTGTGGCTCTGGGCCATGCAGGAATCTCCTAGGCTGAGGGTTGGTCCCCGTTCTCAAGAGCAAGGTTTCCTTCTCAAGACCAGAGGGATTCTCTTGTATGGCTAGGGGCCACACGTTGGTCCATAAGTTGGTTTTCTAGAACAGGCCTGAGGGACGGAGGCTTGGAATCCTAAGCTGGGTATTGGATGAGGGACTAGGGGCATGTCAGGTTCAATCTTCAGACTCAGGTTCATTGACGTGCGTTTCTTCCTGCAGGTAGTTGCTGAAGGTGTGTCAGTCAGACTGCGCCTTTTTTTCAGAGCATCCAATGAAATTGGTGTGGGTTCAGGTGCCTTGAAGGTTTCTCCCATTCTGGAAGGTTTGGGGAACTGAGATGTGCATTTCCCTCTGGAGAGCAGGCCCATTGATGCTGTTTGGTTCTGGAGGTCCCATCCTGGAGGGCATGTGGTCAGGGCTTGGGGAACCAAGTCTTCAGACAGCATCTCGGGGAAGACTTAGGAGCGAAGTTATGGCAGGCCCGGTCTGCAGACCCAGAAAGCAGCTCCTCAGGATTTGAAATTCGGATGCCTGGGAGCAGCAGCAGAGGCTTTTCTGTCTGGACACTATATCCAGTATGGCCTCGGAATGATAGTGTTGCTACATTGGTCCAAGGGAGGTTCTTCCTATCTGGGGTTTTTCCCCGGCTCCCAAGAGTTTGCTGTCTTTCGGGGAAGGGAAGAGTGCTGTTTCCATGTCAGAGGTCCCACCAAAAAGGATTCCTCAGTGAGGTTGTGGGTCACGTGGCCTGGAGAACCCCAACAAGGGTTAGTATTTGGGCCAAGAGGCACGAGAGGCTTGCTCTCTGGCTTCCTCGTCCAGCCCCCAAAAGGGTGTGCTTTAAAGGGGTCTCAGGATGAGGGTCACAAGGCCTGCTTGTGCCCAGCTGCCCCTCCTGAGTGGGCGTGGTCTCATGGGCCATGTAGCTGGCTCCCACCCTAGAGTAGTACAACCATCTCCACATCCACATTCCTTCCATGAGGAAGGAGGAGTACTTTGATGGGATTTAGGTTCCCCCACAGGCAGGGATTTGCGCTACCTTCTCGGGTCAGATACCTGCATACCTAGGTTCGCAGGAGATGCCGGGCTCTGACCAAGACAGAGCCCACCTGCAGGATATGGGTCGCGGTATGTGGCTGGCTGACAGGAGGCCGGGTCTCGGGCTGTGTCAGACAGAGCATCAGTTCACAGCGCGGCCTATGATATCAGGGTGCCCTTGAGGGCCATGCTGCTGGACCCTCATCTGGGGATTCTGGGCAGACCCATAGGGCATTTCTTCCTTCCGGTGGGCAGGGAGAAGGCAGCTTTGTTTTTCCAGAATTCCCAGATGAGGGTCCAGCAGCATGGCCCTCAAGGGCAC
>NW_019155586.1:0-2707 GCF_002288905.1 Enhydra lutris kenyoni | reverse complement strand
TATGGATGGCCTGCTGGCAAGGTATGTGAGGATGGAAGTCTGAAAACAAATCTATGCTTATGTTCAGTGCCGGGGCCATAACAGTTCCAAAGTGCAGCGTCTGTTTCGAGATCTCAAGCACCTGAGGACGATCGATTGTGAGATGTCTGCTCACGCTGGAATTTGAATCCATGATGGACAACGAATGTTCGTGTGGCCTCAAGACGCCTTGGCGACATTCCAAGCTGGGGCTTTTGAGCTGCTCCAAACATTAAGGTGTCTTTCAGCAGGACAGGGGAAGTCCAGTTAGAGGGCTCCAGGGTCCCCATATGGAAAGATTCGATAGCAGAGCTCTCCGAATGAATGCCTAGAAACTCCACCTCCGTTTTCACTGAAGCCTAGGAACAGGGCAGCTTTGATCCATTGGTTTAGCTTCGCAGTTCCAAGGGATATGAGTTGATGGAGGTTCTCTGTCTGACGGGTCACAATGCTGCTTGGTGTCCAGGGAGACCTTAGAATGTGGCGGTAGCTCTGGGGCCATGCAGGGACCTCCTAGCCTGTGGGTGGTACCCCGTTCCCAAGAGCAAAATTTCCTTCTCAGGACCAGAGAAGTTCTACTGTATGTCTCAGGGACCACATTTGGGCCATATGTTGGTTTTCCGGAACAGGCCGGAGGGACAGAGGCCTGAAAACCTAAGCTAGGTTTTGGATGAGGTCCTAGGGGCATGTCAGGTTGAATCTTCGGACTCAGGCCCATTGACGTGCGTGTCTTCCTGGAGGTAGGTGCTGACAGTGTCTCATTCTGCGCATTTTTTCCAGAGCGGCCTACTAAATTGGGGTGGGTTCAGGTGCCTTACAGGTGTCTCCCATTCTGGATCGTTTGGGCAACTGAGACGGGTAGAGTTTCCTCGGGAGAACATGTCCAGTGATTTGGTGTGGTTGTGTGGGTCCCATCCTGGAAGGCACGTGGTCAAGTTTTGGGAACGAATCTTCAGACAGCAACTCGGGGAAAATTAGGGGCGAGGTTATGGCAGGACCGATGTGCACACCCTGAAAGCAGCTCCTCAGGATTTGATTTTCGGGTGCCTGGGAGGCAGTAGCAGAGGCTTATGTCTCTGGATTGTATACCTAGGATGGTCTCGGAATGGACGGGTGAGCACATGGCTCCATGGGTGATTCTCCCTTTCTGGGGATTCTGCCAGGCTCCCAAGAGTTTGGTGTTTTTCTGGGGGAAGGGTAGAGTGCTCTTTTCCATCTCAGGGGTCCTGCCCAAACAGGTATTCCGGAGACGGGTTGTGGGTCACGTGGCCTGGACAACCCCACCAAGGGTTAGGATTTGGGTCTAGGGGCACAATAGGTTCTCTCTGTGGGATCCTGGTCCAGCACCGACAGGCTGTGCTTGAAAGGGGTCTCAGGCTAAGAGTCACAATGCCTGTTTGTGCCCAGTTGACCCTCCTCAGTGGGCGTGGTCTCATGGGCCATGCAGGTGGCTCCCACTCTGAAAGTAGTACCACCATATCAACATCCACTTTCCTGACATGGGGAAGGAGGAGTACTCTGTTGTGCTTCAGGTACACACAAGGGCAGGGTTTTGCACTACCTTCTGGGGTCAGATACCTGCATACCCAGGTTGGATGGAAATAACGGGCTCGGGCCAAGGCAGTTCCCACCAGCAGGATATGGGTCCCGCTATCTGGCTGGCCGACAGGAGATTGGGTCTCGGGCTGTGTTACACAGAGCATTAGTTCACAGGGCGACCTATGATATCAGGGTGCCCTTGAGGGGCGTGTGCTTGGACGCTCATTGGTTGTTTTGGGCAGACCTGTAGGACATTTCTTGTTTCTGTTGGCCAGGTAGAAGGCAGCTTTGTGACTCCAGAATTCCTAAGGTGGAGGTCCTGCTGGCAAAGCTTGTGAGGATCGAAATCTGAACACAAGCTATGGTTATTTTCAGTGCCGAGTGCATGATAGTTCCAATGTGCAGCAGCTGTTTCAAGATCTCCAGCCCCTGAGGATGGGCGAGGGTGAGATGTCTGTTCACTCTGGAATTTGTATCCATGATGGCCAACGAATGCTCGGGTAGCCTCAAGAAGCTTTGGAGGCACATCGAAGCTGGAGCTTGTGAGCTGCTCCAAACCACAAGGTGTCCGTCTGCGGGACAGGGGAAGTCAGCTTAGAGGTCTCCCACATGGAAAGATTCGACAGCAGAGCTCTCCGAATGGATGCCTAGAAACCCCACCTCGCGTTACCACAGCAGCCAAGGCACAGGGCAGCTTTGATTCGCTGCCTCTGGTTCGAAGTTCCAAGAGATCTGAGTTGACAGAGGTTCTCAGTCTGACGGGTCCCAATGCTGCTTGGTGTCCAGGGAGACCTTAGAATGTGGCTCTGGCTCTGGGGCCATGCAGGAATCTCCTAGGCTGAGGGTTTGTCCCCGTTCTCAAGAGCAAGGTTTTCTTCTCGAGACCAGAGGGTATGCCAAGGGGCCACACTTTGGGTCATAAGTTGGTTTTCCAGAACAGGCCTGAGGGACAGAGGCTGAAAACCTAAGCTAGGTATTGGATGAGGGTCTAGGGGCATGTCAGGTTCAATCTTCAGACTCAGGTCCATTGACGTGCGTTTCTTCCTGCAGGTAGGTGCTGAAGGTGTGTCAGTCAGACTGCGCATTTTTTCCAGAGCAGCCTATGAAATTGGTGTGGGTTCAGGTGCCTTGAAGGTTTCTCCCATTCTGG
>NW_019155585.1:0-5209 GCF_002288905.1 Enhydra lutris kenyoni | reverse complement strand
CTCTGAGGAACTGGATGCATCCTGGTGTTACATGCCCCACTGGAAACCTTCCTTTCTTTTCACACATATCTTTCTGTCTCTGTTACTTTGTCTTCATGTTGAATGCCAGGGAAACAGTTCCCACACAGTCTGAGAAAGGAGAGATGGTACAGGGGAACAGTGTGCAAAATTGGGTCTCTTGGACAGAGGGCTGGAGTTCAGGTCATGCTGGTCCCAGATACCACATCCATCATTGGCCATTGGACTTTGAGTCCCAGTACTCATTTCAGCCCTAACACGGAGTCACACATTATTGGTTAAGGGCATTGGATTTGAGGTCAGATCAACCAGGTTTTGAATCCTGGGGCTAATGTCTGTGGTCCAGGGCAAGTAACTTTGACTTCATGGTGACTCACCTTTTTTTTTTTTTTAATTTTTATTTATTTATTTTTTAAATTTCTTCTCAGTGTTCCACAATTCATTGTTTATGCACCACACCCAGTGCTCCATGCAATACGTGCCCTCCATAATACCCACCACCAGGCTCATCCAACCTCCCACTCCCCTTCCCTCCAAAACCCTCAGTTTGTTTCTCAGGTGACTCACCTTATTTTTTCCTTTAAATTGAGGGTAGTGATAGTTTCGACCTCGTGAGAAAATTGTGAGAACTGAGCTAATTCTGGCAATACAGGCAAAGCCCCTGGAGAAATGCCTGGGACCCAACAAGCACCACAAATAAGCTAGTCATTACTAGGTCCGGAACTTAGTACAATGGCTGAGGCTTAGTAAGAGATGAATGTGTGTTAACTGCATTTGTTGTTACACGAAGGAAAACAGATGGGTGAATGGAGGCAAGTTGTAGTGTCAGCTATTCACATACTTTATAAAGTGGCAATGGTTAAACAGGGCAGCCCGGGTGGGAAATAACCTGATACACTATTTCAGGGAACCAAAATTAAAAGATCACAGACTGAAACAGGCATATGGAAGGACTAGGTAGGGGGCTTAAGTTCCCATTTCCACAATTTGGGCAAGAGAACCATTATTGTTCAAGAAACGGTTCAGGCTTGGGGCGCCTGGGTGGCTCAGTGGGTTAAGCCTCTGCCTTCGGCTCAGGTCATGATCTCAGGGTCCTGGGATCGAGCCCCACATTGGGCTCTCTGCTCGGCGGGGAGCCTGCTTCCCCCTCTCTCTCTCTGCCTGCCTCTGCCTACTTGTGATCTCTCTGTCAGATAAATAAATAAAATCTTAAAAAAAAAAAAAAAGAAACAGTTCAGGCTTGAGTGGTAGGTTACAAAAAGCAAAGAAGACTATCCCTTGCAGCACATGATACAATCTGAAAAGAGGAAAAGTCAGGATATAAAACTGTATATTACCGTATGGTTCCTCAGAAGAAGATATTAACAAATGTTTATGTTTTTTTATGCGCAAATGTAAACATAAAGAAGTCAGGGTAAAAGAACATGTGAGAATGTCAACCGTATTTATAAATGGGTGGTTGGAACGCCCAAAAGTGATGCTTTCATGTTGATGTTTTATGTGCATAAAAGGGTGTTTGTGCCTGGGTCACGGTGTTTTCAGGTGTTGGGGGTGGGGGAGCGGTGGGAAGCACTATTCTTACCATTATGCAACACAATAGGAGTAATCGATTGTTTATAAGCAGATGTATCTTCTCACTGATTAACAAGCAGTATCACCTTAGACAATTCACCCAGCTTCTCCTGATCCCAGCTCCTTATACGTAAGTAATAATCGGAGCTTAGGTCTAACCGCCACCTTAGCAAGATATGGAACATATACCACACCCCAAATGGTTCCCAGCTAATCTCCTCTTCATCCTCCGGCTGCATGCAAACCTTGATCTGCTCTCAGTCTCTCTATATTAGTTTTCCCTGTCCTAGAATTTCATACAAATGGAATCACGCATCCTGTACTCCTCTGTGCCTGGCTTTTTAAACTCAGCATTTTTAAAAGATCCATCCATGCCCTTGACTTTTCATTGCTAAGCAGTATCCCATTGATCGATTTGTTTACCTTTAAGGTTGTTTTAAGGAAGTTACAGGAGGAAGTGAAAGCAGTTCCTTGTGTTCAATCACCATCTTCTTGGTCAGTCTTCTGTTCTTATATAATGATATCATTTCATCCTTTGTCACTCTTTTATCACTCTGAGGAAATATTATCTTACAGTCTTTTTTACCCTTTTCTATTTTGTTTTATTCCCTCAGTGCAAATCATTTGATATTTTTGTTTGTGCTGTCCCTTCCATGCTTACCCTGAGTTGGGACTATCCCCTGCAGAGGAGGCTTCCCTGCTGAGTCAGCCCTGGGCTCAAAGGTGCTTGGCTTTAATCTATACTTTGTTCTGGCCTTGCCAGCAGTTTTGTTTCCTCTTTGATCCTATGCTGGTGGCCCCTGCTTTACCACTGTGTTTTCCCATTTCCTTTCCCTTCTTCCTTCCTTCCTTCCTTCCTTCCTTTCTTTCTTTCTTTCTTTCTTTCCTTCTTTCTTCTTTTTTAAATTTTATTTTGTGTTTTTGGTGTTCCAAGATTCATTGTTTATGCACCACACCCAGTGCTCCATGCAGTACGTGCCCTCCTTATTACCCACCACCAGGCTCACCCAAGCCCTCATCCCACTCCCCTCCAAAACCCTCAGTTTGTTTCTCAGAGTTCACAGTCTCTCCTGGTCCATCTCCTCCTCTGATTTCACCCAATTCACTTATCTCCATCTCCCCATGTCCTCCGTGTTATTCCTTATGCTCCACAAGTAAGTGAAACCATATGATAATTCACTGTCTCTGCTTGACTTATTTCACTCAGCATAATCTCCTCCAGTCCCATCCATGTTGATACAAAAGTTGGGTATTCATCCTTTCTGATGGAGGCATAATATTCCATTGTGTATATGGACCATATCTTCTTTATCCATTCGTCTGTTGAAGGGCCCCTTGGCTCTTTCCACAGTTTGGCAACTGTGGCCATTGCGGCTATGAACATTGGGGCACAGATGGCCCTTCTTTTCACTACATCTGTATCTTGCATTCCCACCAACAGTGTAAGAGGGTTCCCCTTTCTCCACATCCTCTCCAGCACTTGTTGTTTGCTGTCTTGTTAATTTCCCTTTTTTCTTTAAGAGAAATTCTCCCTTTCTCACATGGGAATCCTTATTTCATACTTTCTAGCATAGCTATATATTTATTGTTCTTAGATTACTATATGTATTTGTTATTGGAATATTATTATCCCAAAATCACAATTATAACATTTTAAAATGAAATATTGTAAAATACTTGCACTCTCATCAGTTAAATTGTTCAAGTAGTTCTCAACCTTGTTTACACACTAGAGCAACTTAAGGAGACTGAAAAAACTCACCAACACCAGGCTATACCCACAACAATTAAAGCAGAATTTGCGGTCAAAACTAGGCAACCACAGTTCTTAAACTCTTCATGTGACTGCAGTGTGCAACCAAGGTTGAAAACCACTATGTTAAAAAGCATCAGCTTTTAGGCCTGTTGGAAGCCATAGGGATGGCTGCCACCTCATTCTGCTGACTTTCTTCTCAGTGCTATTTTAGGAAGCTAGTGATTCCATTAGCTCAGGGCAGGGATTGGCAAACAGCCTGTTTTCGTATGGCCTGCAAGCTAAGAATGGCATTTAAGTATTTGAATGGTTTTCAACCAAAATCAAAAGACAAATAATGTTTCCTGAGACATGAAAAATATTTGAAATTGACATGTCCGTGTCCACAGGTAAAGTTTTATTGGAACAGAGCCATGCTGTGTCTATGGCAGCTTTTGGTCAACAATGGCAGATTTGAATAGTTCCATCACAGACTTGAAAGGCCTGTAAAGCCTCAAATATTTAGGGAAAATATTTTCAGGAAAAGACTGTTGAGCTCTGGCTTAGAGCAAGTGTCTTTAAAGCAAGTGCGCAGTAACACTTGTAAATGGCTGGAGGTCCCTTTGCATAAGCCCAGGAAGAAGATTTACTGTAGCTACTTGTGGCTTCATTGTAGGGTCTTTCCTCAGTAGTCCGTTTGCTCGTTATGTTCTGGCTCAGGTATGGGAATTGGTTAAGGGACCATCGTTTGCCATGAAGATGGCTCAAGTCACCAGATCTAGAGTTTTACTTTTATTTTATGTTCTTACATTTTTATTATAAATGAATATTTATTTATATTTCATTTATTTTTACAATGATCAAATGCAGCTTTAGAGGATGCTCAGCTATTTCAAGGTCCAAAGGATCTGTTGATCAATTAGCCACCTTCAAAGTTTGCTGTAGGTCGAACCAATCGTGTGTGTCAAATCAGTGTGCACCTTGACCCAGGAGGTTAAGTGCTTCTACTTGGCCTGTGACTCCAGGATCCCATCATCCTCACTGAAATGAGGGTGATCATGTCAACGGAAGGACCTCTAAACTCATCTGCAGCCTGTACCACTTAGTCACTTCAGAACACTTCAAAGGTAGGTGCCCTCCTCATCAATATGTTTCTCTGTGCTGTGGGAAAAGGTACGTCCTCTGAGTCCCTAAAAGCATCTGCTTGTTTCACTGACACATTTATATCAAAGGCATTTCAATTCATGTGACCATGGGTGAAAACTCAGCAACTCTTTCACCATCATGTACCATAGAATACCAGTATTTTATCTTCTAATGTCAGTTGGATTCTCACCATCTTCAGATCCACCTAGGTCAGATAACCCATCCCAGATCCCCATTTTTTTTCAGGGCCATTTGCTTACAACCCATTTTGGTTTCAAGTACTCTACTAATCAAGGTTCCTACTTGCCTGCACTAGAATTCACTCTAACTATTTTATAAAAATGAGACATCTTTAATAAAATATATTACATGGCTTACAAAAACTCTACAGGGGCCAGAAAAGCAAGTCTGTATGCAGTACAGTCATGGGAAGCCACTCATGCTGCAGGTCTGTTATAGTTGAAACACCACTGCTGCTTGCCTGCTAATTGACATGTATGACAGAAACTGAATTCTAGGCACTCTGCTATGGTTGCTTCACAAAAAACCGAAACCTCTCCCATTATAGATAGCTGACCATGTAATTGAGCCATATGTGGCTCCTATGGCATTCAGTTACAGCTCTAAGTCCAGGATGGTGCATATGCATGATACAACTGATATCCCATTTAGCACCCTAGCTGTAAGGGGCTCTGGTTAATGTGTATGTGTGTCACACACACACACACACACACACACACA